>NC_044555.1:133043719-133351407 GCF_007565055.1 Rhinopithecus roxellana | reverse complement strand
CCCATGGTCTAACCATCTCCCACCAGGCCCCACCTCCAACATTGGGGATTACAATTCAACCTGAGATTTGGGTGGGGACACCGAGCCAAACCTTACTGTCCTGGTCTCTCCCAAATCTCATGTCCTTCTCACATTGCAAAATACAATCTCAATAGTACCCCAAAGTCTAAACTCACTCACTGAAGGATTAACTCAAAAGTCACCAGTCCAAACTGTCATCTGAGACATGGCTAATGCCTTCTGCCTATGGGTCTGTAAAATAAAAAAGTTAATTACTTCTAAGATACAATGTAGGTATAAGCAGCTGGTAAATTTCAGAAGAAATCAACCAACAGAAAGGGGCTACAGGTCCTGTGCAAGTCTGAAACACAATAGGGAAGTCATTAAATCTTAAAGCTCCAAAATAATCTCCTTCGATTCCATGTCCCACATTTAGTGCACACTGGCACAAGGAGAGGGCTCCCAAAGCCTTGGGCAGCTCCAATCCTGTCACTTTGCAGGGTTCAGCCCTCAAGTGAGTTCCTCTGCTTTTTCAGGCCCAATTACAAGCTGTTGGTGGATATACCCTTCCAGGGTCTGAAGGATGTTTTCCCTCTTCTCACAGCTCCACTAGGCATTGCTACAGTGTGGACTAAGGGTGGGGTCTCCAACCCCACCTTTCCCCTCTGCACTGCCCTAGTGAAGATTCTACATGAGGGCTCTACCCCTGCAGCAGGCTTCTGCCTGGACATCCATGCTTTTTTCATACCCTCTGAAATCTAGGCTGAGGCTCCCAAGCCTCAACTCTTTCTCTGTGCATCCATAGGTTTAACATCAAGTGGAAGCCACCAAGGCTCATGTTTGGCACCCTCTGAACCAGTGGCTGAAGCTGTATTTGGGACACTGTGGGCCGAGGCTGGTGCTGGAGCAGCCAGGATACGGGGAGCAGTATTAAGAGGCTACACAGGGCAGTGGGGGCCTGGGTGTGGCCCAGGAAAGCATTTTCCCCTCCTAGGCTTCTCACCCTGTGATGAGAGGAAGGGCTACTGCAGAGGTCTCTGAAATGCCTTTGTGGCTTCCCCATTGTCCTAGGTATTAACATTCAGCCCCATTACTTATGCAGATTTCTGCAGCTGGCTGGAATTCCTCACAAGAAAATGAGATTTTCTCTTCTACCATGTGGCCAGGCTGCAAATTTTCAAAAGCTTTACACTCTGCTTTCCTTTTAAATATAAAATTTCTTCTACCAGAAACCCTAAATCATCACTCTCAAATTCAAAAGTTCCACAGATCCCTAGGGCAGGGGCATAAAACCACCAGTTTCTTTGCTAATCCATAACAAAGGTGACAGTTACTCCACTTCCCAACAAGTTCCTCATTTCCATCCAAGACCTCCTCAGCCTGGCCTTCAGTGTCCATATCACTATCAGCAATTTAGTGTCAATCATTTAACAAGTATTTAGGAAATTTCAACTTTTCCTTCATCTTCCTGTCTTCCTCTGAACCCTCCAAATTGTTTCAACTTCTGCCTGTTACCCAATGCAAAAGCCGTTTCCACATTTTTAGGTATCTTTATTTGGCTCATGCTTCTTTAGGCTGTACAGGAAGCATGGCTGTGAGACCTCAGGAAACTTTCTACTATGGCAGAGGCAAAAGAGGAGCTAGCACCTCACATGGCTAGAACAGGAGCAAGAGAGAGGTTGGGAGGGGGGGGTGCTACATACTTTTTAACAACCAGATCTCGTGAGAACTCACTATCATGAGAACAGCAGCAAAGGGATTATGCTGGACCATTCATGAGAATTTCACCCCCATGATCCAAACAACTCCCACCAGGCCCCACCTCCAACATCAGGGATGACAATTCAACGTGAGATTTGGGCGGGAGCACAGATCCAAACCACATCACTATTGGAAAAAGTAGACATCATGGATGAGCAAATGAGGAATTTTAACAGAGATAGGAAGTGTAAATTTCTTAGAAATTTACAATTAGAAAAAAGCAAGCAAACTATTCTGAGAGAAAAATATGTCTTTGCATGGGCTCACAATTATCTCTATAACAAACACAAAGATGACATAATTTTTTTAGACAAAGAAAATGTAGATGATTCACCTCAGTAGAAATGCATTACAAGATATATTAACACATTTCCTCAGGCAGAAAAAATACTCCGCAGAAACATCAATCATCTACACAAACAAATTAAAAACCCAGAAAATGGCAAAGAAGATATGGATGTGAAAGGGAAATATCTTGGGCCTGCAAATCACTAAATTAAAGGGAAAATTCAAGCTGGGAACTGCTTAGGGCAAACCTGCCTCCCATTCTATTCATAGTCATCTCTCTGTTCACTGAGATAAATGTGTATCTAATTGCTTCCTTTGGAAAGGTTAATCAGTAACTGAAAAGAATGCAACTGTTTGTCTCTCACCTACCTGTGACCTGGAAGCCTCCTCCCCACTTTGAGTTGTCCCACTTTTGCTTCCAGTGGTCCCTCCTTTCTGGACCAGACTGAACAAATGTTCATCTTACATATGTTGATTGATATCTCATGTCTCCCAGAATGTATAAAACCAACCTGTGCTCTGACCACACTGGGCAAATGTCACCAGGACTTCATGAGTCTGTGTCACGGGTGCGTGTCTTCAACCATGGCAAAATTAACTTTCTAAGTTGAGACCTGTCTCAAATTGGGGGGTTCACACAGAGGACATTTTAGTATTATATTAGTCAATAACTAACAGTGTAAACAAATGTATGTGGGGATTAGAACATTAATAAAATTAACAAAAATAAGACAAAGGATGGGGTGAACTGTAAGTATTCTATCATAAGATATTTAAACTATACATAAACCAGTATAATATTATTTGAAGATAGATTGTGATGAATTAAATATGAACTTTGTAAACCCTAGAGCAACTGCTATTTTTTTAAAGTGACCTAATAAGCCAACAGTGGAGAAAACAGGAAAATTAAGAATAAGAAAAGGATGAAACAGAAAACAACTAGAAAGCCAGTAGATTTAAATGCATGTATATAAATACTTGTATCAATATAATGATGTAAATGATTCAATTTAAACAGAGATTGTCAAATTATATAAAAATAAGAAACCACTGTATACTTTGTAAAACAAAGCCATTCTAAATAGGAAGACCTATGTGAAAGTTGGGTAAAAGTAAAAGGATGGAAAATATACTAATGCAAACAGTAAACCTTAGAGCTAAATATCTTAGAGCTATATTTACTTTTTAATAACACACACACGCACACACACGCACACAGAGCCCAAATAAATGAACTATAAAGAACCATGGTGCTAAGAGAATAGAATAGCATTTCCTGTCTTCCAGTCCATTATCTGTCTTGTCTGTCTCTCGTATTAATTTCTATGGGTTTTTCCCACTGCAGAGTCCTGAAGAAGAAATCAAATCTCTGATCTCTCCAACCTGGTACCCTCTGACTCATCTCCACTTATTTCCATCCAAGTTGTTGTATTCTATGTTTTTTCCATCGGAATTTGGTCTGTGCAGCACAGCTTGAATTTCAGGACAACAGAAAGCTTTGGTGAGTGGCTGGTCCTTTATATTTAACTAGTAATTTTAATGGTTTTTTTTGTTTGTTTGTTTTTGTTTTCTCGAGACAGGGTCTCACTCTGTAACCCAGGCTTGAGTACAGTGGCATGATCTCTGCTCACTGCAACCTCTACCTTGCAGTTTCAAGCAATTCTCCTGCTTCAGCCTCCTGAGTAGCTGGGATTACAGGCTCAAGCCACCATATCAGGCTAATTTTAAATTTTTAGCAGGGACAGGGTTTTACCCTGTTGGCCAGGGTGGTCTCAAACTCCTGGCCTCAAGTGATCTGCCCACTTGGGCCACCCAAAGTGCTGAGATTACAGTCATGAGTCACCATGTCCTGCCGACGTTGAAGATGTTTTTTGACATGGAGTTTTACTCTTTTTGCCCAGGCTGGAGTGCAAGGGCGCAACTTCGGCTCACTGCAACCTCTGACTCCCGGGTTCTAGTGATTCTCCTGCCTCAGCCTCCAGACTAGCTGGCATTACAGGCACCCATCACCACACCTGGCTAATTTTTTGTAGTTTTAGTAGAAATGAGGGTTTCACCATGTTGGCCAGGCTGGTCTCGAACTCCTCACCTCAGATGACCCGCCAGCCTTGGCCTCCCAAAATGCTGGGAAAACAGGCGTGAGCCACTGTGCTTAGCCTGATTTTGAGGATTTTTGATGAGATAAGCAAAATAATGTGAAAAGCAAAGGGATAATCCAGACGAGGAATAACTTGCCTGTGAGGAAGAGATGAAGTGAAAAGCTCTATTCTTGCTCAGCCCAAAAATCAGCGCATTAATTAGCCATTTGTGGTCATGAGTGCCTTTAATCCCAGATATTCAGGAGGCTGAGGCAGGAGAATCCCTTGGACCCAGGAGGCGGAGGTTGCAGTGAACCTAGAACGTGCCAGTGCATGCCAATCTGGGTGACAGAGTCAGACCCAGTCTCAAAACAAAAACAAACCAAAACAAAACAAAAATCTGCATGTTAAAATCTCACTCGGGGCAGGATGAAAAGGGGAGCGCTGGGGGCTACAAGTTGCACTGTTCCTTGGCATAAATCTTGGTGGCCATGTGAAGGCCTTCACCTATAGGGACTTGAATAAAAAAGGCATGAATAGGGAGCACTGGGTCTGGGATGCCACATTCAGCCATTCAGTGTACAGTGCCTTTCACAGGGAGGTGTCATTTATGTGAACTAAACTATAAATGTCACCTTTCTGAGAAGAGTAATGTACAACATGCACTGCATATGTGGTGTCCTGGGGATGGGGCTGTAGCTGCGAGCATGGTGATGCCTGTTTTGGATCCTCTGTACCCACTCCTCAGTGCTGGGCTACTTCAAGGAACTTTTTATGCCTTCTAGAAGACTGTACATAGGAACTGTAAACTCCTAAGAAAACACATGCACTTAAGTTCTTTAAGAATTTATCTATTTTTGCCAAATGATGCTTGGCTCAAATAACAAATACATTGTATAGAGGCCACAGCCATTCTTCGTCAGCTGGAAGGTTTCACTCCAGATTCCTAAATTCTTCTTACCTATCAACTAGTCATCCCTTGCAAGGCTTGTCCTTTAAGACTCTCCTGCCTTTCAGGTCCCTTCATTGCTGATCCACAGGGTCCATTTTCTATCAAAGTCTAAAACGTTTTCTGATTGACACTTAAATTAACTTTCAAAACTTTACTTCACAAATTTATGAAGGGTTAAGCATAGTCCACCCAAGAATATTTCACTCCTTTTCATTATCTATTTTACCTATTTTTAAGAATATATTTGAAGAATGGAAGGGTATAATAGAATTGATACTCAAGAAATATCTCCTAGGCTTCTCTCCCCATTTTCTTTTGGTGACATCTCTTAACTCTTAACCTAATGGAAAGAAATAGAGGGAAATACACATACACTCACAGGGAGAGAGCGTGCGCACAACAGAAAGACAAGTGTCAGACTGTGTGTGTGATTGAGAGAGAGAGAGCACGCAAGAGAAAGACAAGCCCCAGACAGTGTGAGGTCATCTGCAGCATGAAACTAATATGCATGTTTAGGAAGTAGGTCATAAATAAGCTACTTATATTGTGGAAATGTGTTTTAAAAAAGTTATAAATAGTAAGTTATTAATACAATTTTGATTCTGACTGAATTAGAGGCTGTGGCATATACACTGAAAGGGAGAAACTATAAAACAAACACAATTACTATATGTTTACAGGCAGGATTCTAGTTTGTGTTTTTACATTCAGAATGGATGAATATGTATAAGACCATTAATGTCTGAAAGTAAAAAAAAAATGAAGTATCTTTTCCATAATGAAAACAATTGTTCTAATAGAATACATACAATCTTTTTTTGGGGGAAGGGGGTAGCATTCTTCTCAACAGTAAAAAAAAAAAATCTGTCAGTTGTAAATATTGTATATATGTAGAATTTTCCAAACTGGTAACTCTTTATAGTATATAATTTCTACAACTGTATTTTAGTGAATGCATGTGCACTTATATAACTTTAAGTGGTATCTTAAAATGAAAGAAAAGTAAGAGAATTTAGTTGTTATATCTCTTCTATGATTTCTCAAAAAGAATAGTATGTTCACTGGTATTTATGTTTTTTTGTTTCAGGGAAATACTATGTTGTATTATTCAGTCTTTGTCTACCAATTTATTAAGGTTTAAGTGACATAAAAATTGTATATATTTACGGTGTACAACATGATGTTTTGATATATTTATACATTATGCAGTGATTAAATCAAGCTAATTAAAACATAATATAAACATAAAATATTTAAGCAAAACTCTATGGAAAAATTACAAGATCTCTGGTAGGAAGAATAAAAACCCCTTCCAAAAGATGTTTACAGAATAACACCTGAACGCAAAAACATCACATTTTATAGTAGAAAGAATTTTGCAGATATGATTAAATATTTTTAGATTGGGATTATCCTAGATTATCTAGGTGAGCCCAACATAATTACAAGGGGTCTTATAAGAGAAACACTAGAAAATGCTATATAATATTGACTAGGGGAGGAGGTAAAGGCCATGAGCCAAAGAATGGAGGAAGCAAGTAGAATCTTCTAAAGACAATCAAGTAGATTCTCCTCTAGGGCCAAAAGAAGGAACAAAGCCCTGCCAATGCCTTCATTTTAGTCGAGATTAACCTAATTTAGATTTCTGACCTTTAGACTCGAATAAAATAAATTTGTATTGTTGTAAACAAGAAAATCTGTGGCAATTTGTTACAGTATCAATAGAAAACCAAAAACATCTGTATACTAAAATGTAAATACACTAGGAAATCAAATAATTACTAAGTGGAGAGGAGTATCATAGTTATGAATTGAAGGTTTCAAATCTATAGATTTATAGAGTTCTATTGATCTATAGAGTTAATGCAAGTCCAACCAATGTCCTAGAAGAATATTTGTAGATATTACCATGATGATATATTCTGAAATATAAAAGGCAAATGAACTAGAGTATGCAAAACAATCTGAAAGAGAATCATAAAGCTGGAGGATTTCCACTTGTAATTTCCAGATTTACTGTCTAACTAGATTAGATTAGCCAATATAGTGTGGTACTGAAGAAAGGATGGACAAATAGAATGGAAAGACCAGAAATATCCATCTATGTCACCAATTCATTTTGATGAAGTTGTAAAGTCAATCTAATGAAGAAATAATATTTAAACAACAACATGCTGGGAAATGTGATATATATATGAAGAATATGAATCTTGATACATTTTTCAAATCATATACAGAAATTTACACAATCTTAGGCCAAAATGTGAAAGTATCATATTTCATTAAAATAAATGAGAGAAAATAATTTTGACCATTAAATTATTATATATGATATCAAAATATAAAAATAAAATTGATTAAAAATTGATAAAATAGACTTTAAAAAAGTTTAAATTTGTCTTCATATAAGACCATTGAGATAACAAAAATGTAAACTAGAGAATACTAAAAATGTATTTAATTTTATAATATAATAATATATATCAGCATAAATAAGTACATATAATTTAACACTCCTGTGTATAAGAATTTCTCTACTTTTGTGTATACTAAGAATTTCTCTACTTTTAAAAAATTATCTGTGTTTTTCAATAAAATGACAGCTCTGTTAGCATGTGTTGAGGTTGTTTTTATCTGTGTTGTCTCAACACATGAACAAATTTGGTTTAACGGTTACATATTCATTCTGGACCTTCCTTGCTATACTATAATTTTGTCACATCATTAATGTGAATATATTAGCTTATCCTCATAATTTATAATAAATGAACATTATGGTTAGTAGTCAGGAACATGGAAAGGCAAAAACTCTAACTGAACAGGCTGAGTATATAGATTTAGGGAGCTCAAAAGAGGAAAAATAACTGCCAAAAACAAATTTTACATCTTTCCAAGTTATTCCTATATCAGAATTCTGTCAAACAAAATTACATTTTTATTGATGTCTTTTTCTGACCATGAGGGTAATTCCTATTTATTGAAGAACAGCTTGGAAAACACATACAAGGTATGAAACACATGAAAAGCAGTAATGAAATAATACCATAATACCAGTAACATCATAATGTGGATACAGTGTTTGATAAAATTAAGATGTGTATCTTTCCACATATTTATCTGTATTTATACTTACATTTTAGGTGTGATCAACAATTTTGTGCTATTTTTCTACAAATGATTTTAAATAATGCATCATAAATATTTTATGAAAAATGATTTTATGTACCATGATTTGTTATATCATACATTTTTTTCTGATTGATTTCTGACTTTCTTTTATAGCATTTTAAATATTTTAAATGTTTTCTAAGTCTTTTCTACTTTCTCTCAGATGCACTAAATGATTCCATTTTAAATAGTGGTTTTTTTTCCCCAATATTTAATTCTACCAGAATTCCACCCCCATGAACTAACCACCTTCCACCAGGCTCCACCTCCAATATTGGGGATTACAATTCAACCTGAGATTTGGGTGGGGATACAAAGCCAAACGTAGTAATAATGCCCTGACCTCTCCCAAAACTCATGTCCTTCTCACATTGCAAAATACAATCCCAACAGTCCCTAAAAGCTTTAACTCACTCATTGAAGGATTAACTCAAAACTCCAAGTCCAAAATCTCATCTGAGATAAGGCTAATCCCTTCTGCCTATAGGCCTGTGGGGGAAAAAATGTTAATTACTTCTAAGACACAATGTAGTTGTAAGCACTGGGTAAATAATTGGGATAAATCAGCCAACAGAAAGGGGTTACAGGTCCTGTGCAAGTCTGAAACTCAGCAGGGAAGTCATTAAAGCTCCAAAATGATATACTTCAATTCCATGTCCCACATCCAGAGCATACTGGCACAAGGAGTGGGCTCCCAAAGCCTTGGGCAGCTTCAATCCTGTCACTTTGCAGGGTTCAGCCCCCAATGGGCTGGCATTGAGTTCCTATGCTATTTCCAGGCCTAATTACAAGCTGTCAGTGGATCTACCCTTCTGGGGTCTAGAGGATGGTGTTCCTCTTCTCACAGTTCCACTAGGTAGTGCTCCAGTGTGGACTCAGCGTGGGGGCTCCAACCCCACATTTCCCCTCTGCACTAACTTGGTAAAGGTTCTCCATGAGGGCTCCACCTCTGCAGCAGGCTTCTGCCTTGACATTCATGCTTTTTCATACATCCTGTAAAATCTAGGCTGAGGCTCCCAAGTCTCAACTCTTTCCTGTGCACCACAGGCTTAACACCAGGTGGAAGCCACCAAGGCTCACAGTTGGCACCCGCTGAACTAGTGGCTAAAGCTGTATCGGGGACACTTTTGGCCAAGGCTGGCAGTTGAGCACCCAGGATATAGGGAACAGTGTTCAGAGGCTACACAGGGCAGTGGGGCCCTGGGTGTAACCCATGAAAGCACTTTCCCCTCCGAGGCTTATTGCCCTGTGATGAGAGGAAGGGCTATTACAGAGGTCTCTGAAATGCCTCAGTGACTTCCCTACTGTCCTGGGTATTAACAGTCAGCTCCATTACATAAGCAGATTTCTGCAGCTGCCTCCAATGCCTCACAAGAAAATGAGTTTTTCTTTTCTACCATGTGGCCAGGCTACAAATTTTCAAATGCTTTACATTCTGCTTTCCTTACATTTAAGTCCCAGTTTTACATCATTTTTTTGTTGACACACTTGAGCGTAGGCTATTAGAAGGAAACAGGCCCCGTCTTGAATGCTATGCTGCTTACAAATTTCTTCTACCAGAAACCCTAAATCATCACACTCTCAAGTTCAAAAGTTCCACCGATCCCTAAGGCAGGGGCACAATGCCACCAGTTTCTTGTCTAATCCATAACAAAGGTGGCCTTTAATCCACTTCCCAACAATTTCCTCATTTCCATCTGAGACCTCCTCAGCCTGGCCTTTAGGGTCCACATCACTATCAGCAATTTAATGACTGCCATTTAACGATTCTTTAGGAATTTTCAACTTTTCCTTGATCTTCCTGTCTCCCTCTGAGCCTTCCAAACTGTGTCAACTTTTGCTCGTTACCCAATTCAAAAGCTGTTTCCAAATTTTTAGTTATCTTTATATTTGGCTCATGGTTCTTTAGGCTGTACAGGAAGCATGGCTGGGAGGCCTCAGGAAACTTTCAACCATGGCAGATTCAAAGGAGGAGCTAACACCTCACATGGCTAGAACAGGAGCAAGAGAGAGGTTGGGTAGTTGCTACACACTTTTTTTTTTTTTTGGAGATGGAGTCTCACTCTGTCACCAGGCTGGAGTGCAGTGGTGCGATCTCAGCTCACTACAACCTCTGCCTCCCCGGCTCAAGCGATTCTCCTGCTTCAGGCTCCTGAGTAGCTGGGACTCCAGGTGCGTACCACCATGCCCAGATAATTTTTTTGGTATTTTTACTAGAGATGGGCTTTCAACATGTTGGTCAGGATGGTCTCGATCTCCTGACCTCATTATCCACCTGCCTTGGCCTCCCAAAGTGCTGGGATTATAGCTGTGAGCCACTGCACCTGGCCATTACACAGTTTTTAACAACCGGATCTTGTGAGAACTCAGTATCATGAGAACAGCACCAAAGGGATGGTGCTAGACCATTCATGAAAATTTCACCCCTATGATCCAAACTGCTCCCACAAGGTACCACTTCAAACATTAGTTGATTACAAGCAAATGAGGAAATTTAGCATAGAGATAGGAACTGTAAATTTCTTAGAAATTTACAATTAGAGAAAAGCAAAACAAACTATTTTGAGAGATAAATATTTCATTTGATGGGCTCACAATTATCTCTATAATAAACACAAAAATGACATAATTTTTTTGGACAAAGAAAAGTTAGATTATTCACCCCATTATAAATACATTACAAGATATGTTAACACATTTCCTCAGGCAGAAAAAATACCAGGCAGAAATGTGAATCGCCACATATAAATTCGAAACCCAGAAAATGGTAAAGATGAAGATACGGATGTGAAAGGAAAATACCTCAGCCCAAAATTGCTAAGTTAAAGGGAAAATTCAAGCTGCCTCCCATTTTATTCATAGTCATCCCTTTGCTCACGGAGATAAATGTGTATCTGATTGCCTCTTTTGGAAACTTTCGTCAGTAACTCAAAAGAATGTAACCATTTGTCTCTCATCTACCTGTGACCTGGAATCCTCCTCCCTACTTTGAATTGTCCCACTTTTGCTTCGAGTTGTCCCACCTTTTCGGACCAGACCAAACCAACATTCATTTAACATATTTTGACTGATGTCTCATGTCTCCCCAAAATGTTTAAAACCAAACTGTGCTCTGACCACCTTGGGCACATGCCATCAGGGCCCCCTGAGGCTGGGTCACTGGTGCGCATCCTCAACCTTGGAAAAATTAACTTTTGAAATTAACTGAGACCTATCTCAAATTTTCAGGGTTCACGCAGGGGACATTTTACTATTTTTAATCAGCCAATAACAAATAACAGTGTAAATAATAAATAACAGTGTAAACAAATTTGTGTGGGCATTAATAAAATTAACAAATATATTACAAAGGATGGGATGAATTGTAAGTATACTATCATAAGGGTTTTAAACTATACGTAAACTAGTATAATATTCTTTGAAGACACACTGTGATGAATTAACTATGAACACTGCAAACTCCAGAGCAACTGCTATTCTTTTAAAGTGACCAACTAATCAGCCAAGAGTGCAGAAAATATAACCGAATGATGAAAATACTAAATCCAATATCAGGCAGAAAAACAGGAAAATTAAGAATTAGAAAAGGATGAAGTACAGAAAACAACTAGAAAGCCAGTAGATTTAAATGCATGTATATAAATAATTATATTAATATAAATGATATAAATGCTTCAATTAAGATAGACATTGTCAAATGATATAAAAATAAGAAACAGCTATATACTTTCTAAAACCAACCCATTTTAAATATGAAGACCTATGTGAAAGTTGGGTAAAAGGATGGAAAATATATTAATGCAAACATTAAATAATAAAGCTAAAAAAATCTTAGAGTTATTAATTGTTAATAACACACATACAGAGAGAGAGAGAGAGAGAGAGAGAGAGAGAGAGAGAGAGAGAGAGAGAGAGAGAGAGAGAGAGAGAGAGAGAGCCCAAATAAATGAACTATAAAGAGCCATGGAGCTAAGAAAAATAGAATAGCATTTCTTGTCTTCCAGCCCATTATCTGTCTTGTCTGTCTCTCATATTAATTTCTATGGGGCCGGGTGCGGTGGCTGAAGCCTGTAATCCCAGCACTTTGGGAGGCCGAGACGGGCGGATCACGAGGTCAGGAGATCGAGACCATCCTGGCTAACACGGTGAAACCCTGTCTCTAATAGAAAATACAAAAAACTAGCCGGGCGACGAGGCGGGCGCCTGTAGTCCCAGCTACTCGGGAGGCTGAGACAGGAGAATGGCGTGAACCTGGGAGGCGGAGCTTGCAGTGAGCTGAGATCCGGCCACTGCACTCCAGCCTGGGCGGCAGAGCAAGACTCCGTCTCAAAAAAAAAAAAAAAAAAAAAAATGTCTATGGGTTCTTCCCACTGCATAGCCTGAAGAAGAAATTAAATTTCTGTTCTTTCCAACCTGGTACTATCTGACTCTTCTCTAGTAGTTTGGATCCAGGTTGTTGTATTCTGTGGTTTCCCCGTTGGAATTAGAGTCTGTGCAGCACAGTTGGAGTTTTAGGACAATAGAAATCTTTGGTGAGTGGTTAACCCTGTCTACTTAACTGTAATTTCAAGGGTTTGGGGGGTTTTGTTTTTGTTTTTTTGAGACAAGGTCTCACTCTGTAACCCAGGCTGGAGTATATTGATGCCATCTCCACTCACTGCAATCTCTGCCTCCCAGGTTCAAGTGATCTCCTGAGTAGCTATGATTACAGGCGAGAGCCACCATACCTAGCTAAGTTTGTATTTTTAGTAGAGATGGTGTTTGACCATGTTGGCCAGGGTGGTCTCAAACTCCTGGCTTCAAGTGATCTGCACACCTGGACCACCCAAAGGGATTACAGGTGTGAGCCACCATGCCCAGCCGACTCTGAAGATTTTTTTTTTTTTTTTTTTTTTGAGCTGGATTTTCACTTTTGTTGCCCAGGCTGGAGTGCAAAGGCACAACCTCGACTCACTGCAACCTCTGTCTCCTGGGTTCAAATGATTCTCCTGCCTCAGCATCCAGATTACGTGGGGTTACAGTCACCCACCACCACACCCGGCTAATTTTTTGTATTTGTAGTACAGATGGAGTTTCACCACATTGTCCAGGCTGGTCTCAAACTCCTGACCTCAGATGATCCGCCAGCCTTGGCCTACCAAAGTGCTGGGATTACAGGCATGAGCCACTGCACCTGGCCTGATTTTGAGGATTTTTTAATGAGACAAGCAAATTAACATGAAAACAAATGGGATAATCCAGACAAGGATTACTCTCCTTTGGGGAAGAGATGAAGTGAAAAGCTCTATTCTTGATCAACCTAAAATCTGCGTGTTAATTAGCCATTTGATGTGGTGTGTGCCTTTAATCCATGCTACTTGGGAGGCTGAGGCAGGAGAAGTGCTTGAACCCAGAAGGCGGAGGTTGCAGTGAGCCGAGATCGCGCCAATGCATGTCAGTCTGGGTCACAGAGCCAGACCTCATCTGAAAACGAAAACAAAACAAAAATCTGCATGTTAAAATCTCACTCGGGGCAGGATGAAAAGGGGAGCACTAGGGGCTACAAGTTGCACTGTCCCTTGGCATAAATCTTGGTGGCCATGTGAAGGCCTTCACCTATAGGGACTTGAATACAACGGCATGAATAGGGAGCACTGGGTCTGGGATGCCACATTCAGCCATTCAGTGTACAGTGCCTTTCACAGGGAGGTGTCATTTGTGTGAACTAAACTATAAATGTCACCTTTCTGGGAAGTGTAATGTACAACATGCACTGCATATGTGGTGTCCCTGGGGATGGGGCTGTAGCTGGGAGCATGGTGATGCCTGCTTTGGATCCTCTGCACCCACTCCTCAGTGCTGGGCACTTCAAGGAACTTTTTGTGCCTTCTAGAAGACTATACATAGGATCTGTGTACTCCTGAGAAAACGCATGTGCTTAGGTTCCTCAAGAATTTATCTATTTTTGCCAAATGAGGCTTGGCTCAAATAAGAAATGCATTGTAGAGGCCACAGTCGTTCTTCGTCACCTGGAAGGTTTTACTCCAGATTCATAAATTCTCTAAACTGTTCTCACTTATCAACTAGTCATCATTTGCAAGGCTTCTCCTTTAGAGCTCCCAAAAGACTCTCCTGCCTCTCAGGTCCCTTCTTTGCTGATCCACAGTGTTCATTTTCTGTCAAAGACTAAAACGTTTTCTCATTGACTTTTAAAAGACCTTTCAAAGCCTTAAGTCACCAACTTATGAAGGGTTAAGCATAGTCTACCCGAGAATATTTCATCGTTTTTAATTATCTTTTTTCCCCGTTTGTTAAGAATATGTATGAACAATGGAAGGGTATGATGGAATTGATACTCAAGAGATATCTCCTAGTCTTCTCTCCCTATTTTCTTTGTGTGTGTGTGTGTGTGTGTGTGTGTGTGTGTGTGTGTGTGTGTGTGTGTGTGTGATGGAGTCTTGCTCTTTCATGCAGCCTGGAGTGTAGTGGCGTCATCTCGGCTCACTACAACCTCTGTCTCCCGGGTTCAAGGGATTCTCCTGCCCCAGCCTCCCGAGCAGTTGGGATTACAGGTGCGCACCAACACACCTAGCTAATTTTTGTATTTTTCGTAGAGACAGGGTTTCACCATATTGGTCAGGCTGGTCTCAAACTGCTGACCTCCTGATCCACCAACCTAAGCTTCCCAAATGGCTGAGATTACAGGCATGAGCCACCATGCCTGGTCCCATTTTCTTGTGTTGACACTTCTTAACTCTTAACCTAATGGAGAGAGATAGAGGGAAACACACACACACACACAAACACAGAGAGAGCAAAAGAGTAAGACAAGTGCTGGGACGGTGTGAGGCCACCTGCAGCATAAAACTAGTATGCATTTTTGAGAAGTGGGTTATAAATAAGCTACTTATATTGCAGAAATGTGTTAAAATGTTATAAATAGTAAGTTATTAATACAATTTTGATTCCAATGAAAATGGAGAAACTATAAAAAACAATTACTATATGGTTACAGGATTTTAGCTTGTTTTTTTAGGTTCAGAATGGATGAATATGTACAAGATCATTAATCTCTGAAAGTAAAACAACAATCAGTTGAAGTCTCTTTTTCAATATTAAAACAATTGTACTAATAGAATACATAGAATCTTTTTCATTGGGGGTGGAGGAACATTCTGAACAGTAAAAAAATTCTGTCAGCTGGAAACACTGTATTTACATAGAAATTTCCAAAGTGATAACACGTTTTTGTATATAATTTCTAATATGTATTATGGTAAATGTATGTGTACTTATATAACTTTAAGTGATATCCTAAAATGAAAGAAAAGAGAATTTCGTTATTATATCTCCTTTATGATTTCTCAAAAAGAGTACTATATTCACTGTTATTTATGGTTTTTCTTTCAGTGAAATACATTTTTGTATCATTCATCCGTGTTTCTACCAATTTATTAAGGTTTAACTGACATAAAAATTGTATATATTTAAGGTGTACAACGTGATGTTTGGATATATGTATACATTATACAATGATTAAATCAAGCTAATTAAAACATATATTAAAACATATGATATAAACATAACATATTTAGGTGAAACTCTAAACACAAATTATAAGATCTCTGTGGTAGGCAGAATAACAGTCCCCCTCCAAAAGATGTTTACAGAGTAACCCCTGAACTCAAAAGCATCACGTTTTATGGTAGAAGGAAATTTGCAGATATGATTAAATATTTTGAGACTGGGATTATCCTAGATTATCTAGGTGAGCCCAACATAATCACAAGGGTCCTTATAAGTAGAAGAGAAACACTGGAAAATGCTATAGTAATGACTAGAGGTGGAGGTAATGTCCATGAGCCAAAGAATGGAGGAAGCAAGTAGAATCTTCTAAAGACAATCAAGTAGATTCTCCTCTAGAGCCAACAGAAGGAACAAAGCCCTGCCAATGCCTTCATTTTAGCCGAGATAAACCTAATTTAGATTTCTGACCTTTAGACTCTAATATAATAAAATTTGAGTTGTTGTAACCAACTAAATTTGTGGCAATTTGTTACAGTCATCAATAAAATAACAAAAATATCTGTATGCTAAGAGTGCAAGTAAATACACTTAAAAAATAAATAATTATTAAGTGGAGAGGGGTATCATATTTATGGATTGAAGGATTCAAATCTACAGACTTATAGAGTCCTATTGATCTATAGAGTTAATGCAATTCCAACCAATGTCCCAGAAAAATATTTGTAGACATTAGCATGATGATTCTAAAGCTAATATAAAAGGTGAATAAACTAGAATATGCAAAACAGTCTGAAAGAGAATCACAAAGTTGGAGAATTTACACTGGTAATTTCCAGATTTACTCTCTAACTAGATTAGCTAATGTAGTGTGATTCTCAAGAAAGGATGGATGAATAGAAACAGAAGGACCAGAAATATCCATACATGTCACCAATTCATTTTGACTAAATTGTAAAGTCAATCTGATGAAGAAATACTAGTATTTAAACAATATGATGCTGGGAAAATGTGATATATGTATGAAAAACATGAACCTTGATCCATATTTCAAACCATATACAGAAATTAACACAATCTTAGGCCAAAATGTCAAATTATAAAATTTTATGAAAAAATGGCAGAAAATATTTTTGACCATTATAATATGATATAAAAATATAAAAATAAGTTGATAAAATACTTTGAAAAAATTAAAGTTGGTCTTCAAATGAGACTGAGATAAAATGTCAATCTACAGAATGCTAAAAATATATGTTATTTAATAATATGGTAATTTACATTTAATATATAATAATGTAATAAAGAATATATCAGCATAAATACATATAATTTAGCACTCCTGTGTATACTAAGAATTTTACTAGTTACTTTTAAAAATTATCTGTGTTGGCCGGGCGCGGTGGCTCAAGCCTGTAATCCCAGCACTTTGGGAGGCCGAGACGGGCGGATCACGAGGTCAGGAGATCGAGACCATCCTGGCTAACATGGTGAAACCCCGTCTCTACTAAAAAATACAAAAAACTAGCCGGGCGAGGTGGCAGGCGCCTGTAGTCCCAGCTACTCGGGAGGCTGAGGCAGGAGAATGGCATATAAACCCGGGAGGCGGAGCTTGCGATGAGCTGAGATCTGGCCACTGCACTCCAGCCCGGGCGACAGAGCGAGACTCCGTCTCCAAAAAAAAAAAAATTATCTGTATTTTTTCAATAAAATGTCAGTTCTGTTAGCACGTGTTGAGGCTGTTTTGATCTGTATTGTAGTCCCTGAACATGAAAAAAATCTCATTTAATGCTTATGTATTCATTCTGGACCTTCCTTGCTATACTATAATTATGTCACATCATTAATGTGAATATATTTATCTCCATAATTAATAATAAGTTAACATTTATAATGGTTAGTAGTCAGGAACATGGAAAGGCAAGAAGTGTAACTGAACAGGCTGAGTATATATAGATTTAGGGAGCTCAAAAGAAGAAAAATAACTGCCAAAACCAAATTTTACACTTTTCCAAGTTATTCTTTTATCAGAATTCTGCCAAAGAAAAATACATTTTTGTTGATATCTTTTTTTCTGACCGTGAGCGTAATTCCTATTTTTGCAGAATAACTTGAAAAACACATAAAAGGTATGAAAAACTTGAATAGCAGTAATGAAATAATACCATAATACCAATAACATCATAATGTGGATACAATACATGATAAAATTTATATGTGGATCTTTCCACACATTTATCTGTATTTATACTTAAATTTTAGGTTGAGGTCAACAATTTTGTGCCATTCTCTTATAAATGATTTCAAATAATGCATCATGAATATTTTGTAAAAGCATGCAGTAGCCTAGGAAATAATTTTGAAACATAATTTTACATGCCATGTTTCATTCTATCATACAATGTTTTCTGATTTTTGACTTGCTTTTATAGCATATTAAATATGTTAAATGTTTTCTAAGTCTTTTCTACTTTCTCTCAGATTTGCTAAAATATTCCATTTTAAATAGTCATTGTTTTCCACTATTTAATTCCACCCCCATGATCCAGTCACCTCCCACCAGGCCTTACCTCCAACACTGGGGCACAATCCAACCTGACATCGGGGTGGGGACACAGATCCAAACCTTATAATTCTGCCCTGGCCCCTCCAAAATCTCATGTCCTTCTTACATTGCAAAATACAATCCCAACAGTCCCCCAAAGTCTTAACTCATTGAAGCATTAACCCAAAAGTCCCCAATCCAAAGTCTCATCTGAGACAAGGCTAATCCCTTCTGCCTATCAGCATGTAAAATTTAAAAAAAAAAAAAAAAAAAAAGTTAATTACTGCTAAAATACAATGGAGGTATAAGTTTTGGGTAAATACTTGGGAGAAATCAGCAATAGAAAGGGGCTACAGGTCCTGTGCAAGTCTGAAACTCAGCAGGGAAGTCATTAAATCTTAAAGCTCCAAAATGATTTCCTTCGATTTCATGTCCCACATCCAGGGCACACTGGTGCAAGGGTTGAGCTCCCAAAGCCTTGGGCAGCTCCAACCCTGTGACTTTGCATGGTTCAGTCCCCAATGAGCTGGCATTGAATAGTTATGCCTTTTCCAGGCCCAATTACAAGCTGTCAGTGGATCTATAATTCTGGGGTCTGGAGGATGGTGGCCCTCTTCTCACAGCTCCACTAGGCAGTGCTCCAGTGTGGACTCTGTGTGGGGGCGCCAATCGCACATTTGCCCTCTGCACTGCCCTTGTCAAGGTTCTCCATGAGGACTCCACCCCTGCGGCAGGTTTCTGCCTGGGCATCCATACTTTTCCACACATCCTCTGAAATCTAGGCCGAGGCTCCAAGGCCTCAACACTTTCTCTGTGCACCCACAGGTTTAACACCAAGTAGAAGCCACCAAAGCTCATCGTTTGCACCCTCTGAACCAGTGGCTCAAGCTATATTGTGGTCCTTTGGGCCGAGGCTGGCACTGGAGCACCCAGGATATCAGCAGTAGTGTCTAGACACTGCACAGGGCAGTGGGGCCCTGGGTGTGGTCCACAAAAGCATTCTCGCCTCCTAGTCTTCTCAGCCTGTGATGGGAGGAGGGATTACTGCAGAGGTCTCTGAGATGCCTTTGAGACCTCCCCATTGTCTTGGTTATTAACATTCAGCAGCTTGTTACTTAAGCAGAATTGTGCAGCTGGCTTGAATTCCTCACCAGAAAATGGGTTTTTATTTTCTACCATGTGGCCAGGCTACAAATTTTCAAAGCTTTTATAGTCTGCTTTTCTTTTAAACATAAGTGTCAGTTTTACATGATTTTTTTGTTGTTGACACACATGAGCATAGGATATTAGAAGCCACCAGGCCCCGTCTTGAATGCTATGATGCTGAGAAATTTCTTCTACTAGAAATCCTAAATCATCTCTCTTAATTTCAAAAGTTCCACAGATCCCTAGGGCAGGGGCACAATGCCACCAGTTTTTTGCTAATCCGTAACAAAGGTGAACTTTACTCCACTTCCTAATAAGTTCCTTATTTCCATCTGAGACCTCCTCAGCCTGGTCTTCAGTGTCCATATCACTATCAGCAATCTAGTGACAACCCATTAAACACGTATTTAGGAAATTTTAACTCTTCCTTCATCTTCCTGTCTTCCTCTGAGCCCCACAAACTGTTTCAACCTCTGCCTGTTACCCAATGCAAAAGCTGGTTCCACATTTTTAGGTAACTTTAAATGGCTCATGTTTCTGTAGGCTGTACAGGAAGCATAGCTAGGTGGCCTTAGGAAACTTTCAATCATCGAATAGGCAAGGGAGAAGCTGGCTCCTCACATGGCCAGTACAAGAGGAAGAGAGATGGGGGAGGTGCTACATTCTTTTTAACAACCACATCTCCTGAGAACTCACTATCATGAGAACAGCACCAAGGGGATGGTGCTAGACCATTCATGAAAGTTCCACCCCCATGATCCAATCACCTCCCACTGTGGCCCGCCTCCAACACTGGGGATTACAATTCAACTTGAGATTTGGGTAGGAACACAAATTCAAACAATATCACTATTGGAAAAAGTAGACATCACGGATGAGCAAATGAGTTTTAGCACAGAAATAGGAACTGTAAGAAATGGTTATGTTAGAAAAAAGCAAACTATTTTGAGAGATGAATTTTTCTTTTGATGGGCTCACAATTATCTCTATAATAAACACAAAAAAGACATAATTTTTTCAGACAAAGAACATTTATTCACCCCAGGAAAAATGCATTGTAAGACATGATAACACATTTCCTCAGGCAGAGAAAATACCAAGCAGAAACATGAATCTACACAAACAAAAATCCAGAAAATGGTAAAGATGAAGATAAGGATGTGACAAGGAAATATCTCAGGGCCCCAAAATCACTAAGCTAAAGGAAATATTCAAGCTGGGCACTGCTTAGGGCAAACCTGCCTCCCATTCTATTCATAGTCATCCCTCTGCTTACTGAGATAAATGCGTATCTGACTGCCTCCTTTGGAAAAGTGAATCAGTAGCTCAAAAGAATGCAATCATTTGTCTCTCACCTACCTGTGACCTGGAAGCCTCCTCCCCATTTTGAGTTGTCCCACTTTTGCTTATAGTTGTTCCTCCTTTCTGGACCAGACTGAACAAATGTTCATCTTGCATATTTTGACCGATGTATCATGTCTCCCCAAATGTATAAAACCATCCTGTGCTCTCACCACCTTGGACGCATGTCACCAGGACCTCCTGAGTCTGTGTATCCTCAATCTTGGCAAAATTAACTTTTTAAATTACCTGAGACCTGTCTCAAATTTTTGGGGTTCACACAGAGGGCATTTTATTTTATTAATCGGTCAATAATTAATAGTGTAAACAAATATGTGTGTGGGGATTAGAACATTAATAAATGTAATTACCAAAAATATGACAAAGGATGGGGTGAATTGCATGCATACTATAAGATTTTTAAATTGTACATAAAGTAGTATAATATTCCTTTTTTGTAATGCACAGACAAGACACTACAATCAATGAGGGTTTTTGTTTTTTCATTTTTTTTTATTATACTTTAAGTTCTAGGATACATGTGCACAACGTGCAGGTTGGATACATAGGTATACATGTGCCATGTTGGTTTGCTGCACACATCAACTCATCATTTACATTAGGTATTTCTCCTAATGCTATCCTTCCCCCAGCCCCCCAACCTCCAACAGGCCTCAGTGTGTGATGTTCCCTGCCCTGTGTCCAAGTGATCTCCTTGTTCAATTCCCACCTATGAGCGAGAACATACAGTGTTTGGTTTTCTGTCCTTGTGATAGTTTGCTGAGAATGATGGTTTCCAGTTTCATCCATGTCCCTGCAAAGGACATAAACTCATCCTTTTTTATGACTGCATAGTATTCCATGGTGTATATGTGCCACATTTTCTTAATCCAGTCTATCACTGATGGACATTTGGGTTGGTTCCAAGTCTTTGCTGTTGTGAATAGTGCCACAATAAACATACGTGTATCTTTATAGTAGAATGACTTATAATCCTTTGGGCATATACCCAGTAATGGGATGGCTGGGTCAAATGGTATTTCTAGTTCTAGATACTTGAGGATTCGCCACACTGTCTTCCACAATGGTTGAACTAATTTACGCTCCCACCAACAGTGTAAAAGCATTCCTATTTCTCCACATCCTCTCCAGCACCTGTTGTTTCCTGATTTTTTAATGACTGCCATTATAACTGGCATGGGATGGACTTTTTAAAGATCACCATTCTCACTGACCTGAGATGATATCTCATTGTGGTTTTGATTTGCATTTCTCTGATCACAGTGATGGTGAGCATTTTTTCATGTGTCTGTTGGCTGCATAGATGTCGTCTTTTGAGAAGTGTCTATTCATATCCTTTGCCCACTTTTTGATGGGTTGTTTGTTTTTTTCTTGTAAATTTGTTTGAGTTCTTTGTAGATTCTGGATATTAGCCCTTTGTCAGATGGGTAGATTGCAAAACTTTTCTCCCACTCTGTAGGTTTCTTGTTCACTTTGATGGTAGTTTCTTTTGCCATGCAAAAGCTCTTTATTTTAATTAGATCCCATTTGTCTATTTTGGCTTTGGTTGCCATTGCTTTTTGTGTTTTAGTCATGAAGTCCTTGCCCATGCCTATGTCCTGAGTGGTATTGCCTAGGTTTTCTTCTAGGGTTGTCATGGTTTTAGGTCTAACATTTAAGTCTTTAATCCATCTTCAATTAATTTTTGTATAAGGTGTAAGGGAGGGATCCAGTTTCAGCTTTCTAAATATGGCTAGCCAGTTTTCTCAGCAATATTATTAAATAGGGAATCCTTTCCCCATTTCTTGTTTTAGTCAGGTTTGTCAAAGATCAGATGGTTGTAGATGTGTGGTGTTATTTTCGAGGGCTCTGTTCTGTTCCATTGGTCTATATCTCTGTTTTGGTACCAGTACCATGCTGTTTTGGTTACTGCGGCCTTGTGAAGTCAGGTAGCGTGATGCCTCCAGCTTTGTTCTTTTGGCTTAGGATTGTCCTGGCAATGCGGGTTCTTTTTTGGTTCCATATGAACTTTAAAGTAGTTTTTTCCAATTCTGTAAAGAAAGTCATTGGTAGCTTGATAGGGATGACATTGAATATATAAATTACTTTAAATTACTTTGGGCAGTATGGCCATTTTCATGATGTTGATTATTCCTATCCATGAGCATGGAATATTCTTCCATTTGTTTGTGTTCTCTTTTATTTCACTGAGCAGTGGTTTCTAGTTCTCCTTGAAGAGGTCCTTCACATCCCTTGTAAGTTGGATTCCTATGTATTTTATTCTCTTTATAGCAATTGTGAATGGGAGTTCACGCATGATTTTGCTCTTTGTCTGTTATTGCTGTATAGAAATGGTTGTGATTTTTGCACATTGATTTTGTATCCTGAGATTTTGCTGAAGTTGCTTATCACCTTAAGGAGATTTTGGGCTGAAACGATGGGGTTTTCTAAATATACAATCATGTCATCTGCAAACAGGGACAATTTGACTTCCTCTTTTCCTAATTGAATACCCTTTATTTCTTTCTCTTGTCTGAATGCCCTGACCAGAACTTCCAACACTGTGTTGAGTAGGAGTGGTGAGAGAGGGCATACTTATCTTGTGCCGGTTTACAAAGGGAATGCTTCCAGTTTTTGCCCATTCAGTATGATATTGGCTATGGGTTTGTCATAAATAGGTCTTATTATTTTGCGATACGTTCTGTCATTACCTAGATTATGTAGAGTTTTTAGCATGGAGGGCTGTTGAATTTTGTCGAAGGCCTTTTCTGCATCTATTGAGATAATCATGTGGTTTTTGCCATTGGTTCTGTTTATGTGATGGATTATGTTTATTGATTTGCATATGTTGAACCATCCTTGCACCCCAGGATGAAGCCAACTTGATTGTGCTGGATAAGCTTTTTGATGTGCTGCTGGATGTGGTTTACCAGTATTTTATTGAGGATTTTCACATTCATGTTCATCAGGAATATCAGTCTAAAACTCGCTTTTTTGTGTGTTTGTCTGCCAGCCTTTGATATCAGGATGATGTTGGCCTCATAAAATGAGTTAGGGAGGAGTCCCTCTTTTTCTATTGATTGTAATAGTTTCAGAAGGAATGGCACCAGCTCCTGTTTGTAGCTCTGGTAGAATTTTGCTGTTAATTCATCTGGTCCTGGACTTTTTTTTGGTTGGTAGCCTATTGCCTCAATTTCAGAGTCTGTTATTGGTCTATTCAGAGATTCAACTTCTTCCTGGTTTAGTCTTGGGAGAGTGTATGTGTCCAGGAATTTATCCATTTCTTCTAGAGCTTCTAGTTTATTTGCATAGAGGTGTCTATAGTATTCTCTGATGGTAATTTGTATTTCTGTGGGATCGGTGGTTATATCCCCTTTATCATTTTTTATTGCATCTATTTTATTCTTCTCTCTTTTCTTCTTTATTAGTCTTGTTAGCAGTCTATCAACTTTGTTGATCTTTTCAAAAATCCAGCTCCTGGATTCATTGATTTTTGAAGGGGTTATTATATCTCTATCTCTTTCAGTTCTGCTCTGATCTTAGTTATTTCTTGCCTTCTGCTAGCTTTTGAATTTGTTTGCTCTTGCCTCTCTAGTTCTTTTAATTGTGATGTTAGGGTGTCAATTTTAGATCTTTCCTGCTTTCTCTTGTGGGCATTTAGTGCTATAAATTTCCCTCTACACACTGCTTTAAATGTGTCCCAAAGATTCTGGTACATTGTGTCTTTGTTCTCACTGGTTTCAAAGAACATCTTTATTTCTGCCTACATTTCATTATTTACCCAGTAGTCATTCAGGAGCAAGTTGTTCAGTTTCCATGTAGTTGAGTGGTTTTGAGTGAGTTTCTCAATCCTGAGTTCTAATTTGATTGCACTGTGGTCTGAGAGACAGTTTGTTGTGATGTCTGTTCTCTTACATTTGCTGAGGAGTGCTTTACTTCCAATTATGTGGTCAATTTTGGAATAAGTGTGATGTGGTGCTGAGAAAAATATATATTCTGTTGATTTGGGGTGGAGAGTTTTGTAGATGTCTATTAGGTCTGCTTGTTGCAGAGCTGAGTTCAGGTCCTGGATATCCTTGTTAACCTTCTGTTTGAATGTTGGACTCCCTTGCTGGGTTGGGGAAGTTCTCCTGCATAATATCCTGAAGTGTTTTCCAACTTGGTTCCATTCTCCCCATCACTTTCAGGTACACCAATCAAATGTAGATTTGGTCTTTTCACATAGTCCCATATTTCTTGGATGCTTTGTTCATTTCTTTTTACTTTTCTTTCTCTAACCTTGTCTTGTTGCTTTATTTCATTAATTTGATCTTCAATCACTGATACCCTTTCTTCCACTTGATCAAATTGGCTATTGAAGCTTGTGTATGTGTCATGAAGTTCTTGTGCCATGGTTTTCAGTTCCATCAGATTATTTAAGGTCTTCTCTACACTGTTTATTCTAGTTAGCCATTCATCTAATCTTTTTTCAAGGTTTTTAGCTTCCTTGAGATGGGTTTGAACATCGTCCTTTAGCTCAGAGAAGTTTGTTATTACCGACCTTCTGAAGCCTACTTCTGTCAACTAGTCAAAGTCATTCTCCATCCAGCTTTGTTCCGTTGCTGGCAAGGAGCTGTGATCCTTTGGAGCAGAAAAGGTGCTCTGATTGTTAGAATTCTCAGCTTTTCTTCTCTGGTTTCTCCCCATGTTTGTGGTTGTATCGACCTTTGGTATTTGATGTTGGTGACCTACAGATGGGGTTTTGGTGTAGATGAACTTTTTGTTGATGTTGATGCTATTTCTTTCTGTTTGTTAGTTTTCTTTGTAACAGTCAGGTCCCTTAACTGCAGAGCTGTTGGAGTTTGCTGGAGTTCCACTCCAGACCCTGTTTGACTGGGTATCACCAGTGGAGGCTGCAGAACAGCAAATACTGCAGAACAGCAAATATTGCTCTCTGATCCTTCCTCTGGAGGCTTCACCCCAGAGAGGCAGCTGCCTATATGAGGTGTCTGTCAGCCCCTACTGGGAGGTATCTCCCAGTTAGGCTACATGGAGGTCAGGGACCCACTTGAGGAGGCAGTCTGTCATTTCTCAGAGCTCAAATGGCGTGCTGGGAGAACCACTGCTCTCTTCAGAGCTGTCAGATAGGGATGTTTAAGTCTGCAGACGTTGTCTGCTGCCTTTTGTTCAGCTATGCCTACCCCATAGAGGTGGAGTTTAGAGGCAGTAGGCCTTGCTGAGCAGCTGTGGGCTGCACCCAGTTCGAGCTCCTTGACTGCTTTGTTTACCTACTCAAGCCTCAGAAATGGTGGATGTGCCTCCCCCAACCAGGCTGCCGCCTCACAGATCGATCTCAGATTGCTACGCTAGCAGTGAGCAAGGCTCCATGGGCGTGGGACCCGCCGAGCCAGGCACAGTACAGAATCACCTTGCCTGCCATTTGATAAGACCTTGGGAAAATGGGCATACACCTATAGGGACCTGAATAAAATTGGCATGAATAGGGAGCATTTGGTCTGGGATGCCACATTCAGCCATTCAGTGTGCAGTGCCTTTCACAAGGAGGTGTCATTTATGTGAACTAAAGTATAAATGTCACCTTTTTGAGAAGAGTAATGTACAACATAAACTGCATATGTGGTGTCCCTGGGGACGGGGCTGTAGCTGCGAGCATGGTGATGCCTGTTTTGGATCCTCTGCACCCACTCTTCAGTGCTGGGCTACTTCAAGGCACTTTTTGTGCCTTCTAGAAGACTATACCTAGGAACTGTGGCTCCCTGAGAAAACACATGCACTTAGGTTCCTTAAGAATTTATCTATTTTTGCCAAATGATGCTTGGCTCAAATAAGAAATACATTGTACAGAGGCCACAGCCATTCTTCATCAGCTGGAACATTTTACTCCAGATTCCTAAATTCTCTAAACTCTTCTCACTTATCAACTAGTCATCATTTGCAAGGCTTCTACTTGAGAGCTCCCCAAAGACTCTCCTGCCTCTCAGGTCCCTTCATTGCTGATCCACAGTGTCGATTTTCTGTCGAAGTCTAAAACGTTTTCTGATTGACTTTTGCAATACCTTTCAAAACTTTACATCACCAATTTTTGAAGGGTTAAGCACAGTCCACCCAAGAATATTTCACTCTTTTGAATTATCTTTTTTCCTCCATTTTTTAAGACTATATTTGAAGAATGGAAGGCTATGACAGAATTGATACTCAAGAGATATCTCCTAAGCTTCTCTCCCCATTTTCTTGTGGTGATGCTTAACTCTTAACCTAATGGAGAGAAGTAGAGGGAAATACACACACACACACACACACACACACACACACACAAAGAGAGACAGAGAAAGAGGGGGAGGGAGAGGGAGAGAGAGAGACAAGCGCCAGACTGTGTGATGTCATCTGCTGCATGAAACTAGTATGCATGTTTGGGAAGTAGGTTATAAATAAGCTACTTATATTGTGGAAATGTGTAAAAAATGTTATAAATAGTAAGCTATTAATACAATTTTGATTCCAATTGAAATAGAGGCTACAGCATATACACCAAAAGGGAAAAACTATAAAAAAAATTACTGTATACTTACAGGCAGAATTTTAGTTTATGTTTTTTTAGATTCAGAATGGATGAATATGTATAAGACCATTAGTATCTGAAAAAAAAAAAAAGTCTGTTCATGTATCTTTTCCATAATGAAACAATTGTACTAATAGAAAACAAAGAATCTTTGTGTGCCTGTGTGTGTGTGTGTGGGGGGGAAACATCCTCAACAATAAAAAAATTCTGTCAGTTTGAAATACTGTATGTACGTAGAATTTTCCAAAGTGATAACTCATTTTAGAATATAATTTATAAAACTGTATTATAGTGAATGCATGTTTACTTATATAACTTTAAGTGATATCCCAAAATGAAAGGAAAGTAAGAAAATTTAGTTGTTATCATATCTCTTTTATGATTTCCTCAAAAAGAATAGTATATTCACTGTTTTTTTTTTTTTTTTTTTTTTGAGACGGAGTCTCCCTCTGTCACCCAGGCTGGAGTGCAGTGGCCAGATCTCAGCTCACTGCAAGCTCCGCCTCTCGGGTTCACGCCATTCTCCTGCCTCAGCCTTCCGAGTGGCTGGGACTACAGGCGCCCGCCACCTCGCCCGGCTAGTTTTTTGTATTTTTTAGTAGAGACGGGGTTTCACCGTGTTAGCCAGGATGGTCTCGATCTCCTGACCTCATGATCCGCCCGTCTAGGCCTCCCAAAGTGCTGGGATTACAGGCTTGAGCCACCGCGCCCGGCCTGGTATTTTTTTTTAAGAGAAATACTGTTTTGTATTATTCATCCGTGTTTCTACCCATTTATTAAGGTTTAACTGACATAAAAATTGTATGTATTTAAGGTATACATCATGATGTTTTGATATATGTGTACATTAAGAAATGATTACATGAAGCTAACTGAAAAATAAAATAATATGAACATAAAATATTTAGGTGAAATTCTAAGAGAAAATTACAAGATCGCTGTGGTAGGCAGAAAAACAGCCCCCCAAAACAATGTTTACAGAGTAACCCCTGAACTCATGAACAACACATTTTATTGTAGAAGAAAATTTGTACATGTGATTAAACTAAATATTTTGAGATTCGGATTATCCTAGATTATCTAGTTGAGCCCAACATTATCACAAGGTCCCTTATAAGCAGGAGAAAGGCAGTTAGAATATGAGAAACATTGGAAAAGGCTATAGTATTGACTAGAGGTGGAGGTAAAGGCCATGAGTAAAAGAATGGAGAAAGCAAGTAGAATCTCCTATAGACAATCAAGTAGATTCTCCTCTAAAGAAAACAGAAGGAACAAAGTCCTGTCAATGCCTTAATTTTAGCCAAGATAAACCTATTTTAGATTTCTCGCCTTTAGACTCTAATATAATAAATTTGTGTTGTAAACAATTAAATTTGTGGAAATTTGATTCAGTATCAATAGAAAACCAAAAACATCTGTATGTTAAAAGTATAAATACACTAGGAAATCAAATAATTACTAATTAAGTGGAGAGGAGTATCCTATTTATGGACTGAATGATTCAAATCTATAGACTTATAGAGTTCTATTGATCTCTAGAGGTATTGCAATTCCAACCAATGTCCCAGAAAAACATTTGTAGACATTAGCACGATGATTCTAAAACTGATATGAAAGGCAAATAAACTAGAATATCCAAAACAATCTGAAAGAGAATCACAAAGCTGGAGAATTTACACTTGTAATTTCCAGATTTACTGTCTAACTAGATTAGCCAATATAGTGTGGTACTGAAGAAAGGATGGACAAATAGAATGGAAGGACCAGAAATATCCATATATGTCACCAATTCATTTAGACTAATCTATAAAGTCAATCTAATGAAGAAATAATAGTATTTAAACAAGATGCTGGGAAATGTGATATAAATATGAAAACTATGAACCTTGATCCATATTTCAAACCACATAGAAAAATTAACACAATCTTCAGCCAAAACGTCAAACTGTCAAATTTCATGAAACAAGGCAGAAAATATTTTTGAGCTATAAATTCTTATATATTATATCAAAATATAAAAATAAAATTTAGTTGATAAAATAGACTTTGAAAAAATTAAAAATTGTCTTCAAATAAGACCACTGAGATAATAAAAAGCAATCTACAGAATACTAAAAATACATGTAATTTAATAATGTGATAAATAACATATATCCAGCATAAATAACTACATATAATTTAACACTCCTGTGTATACCAAGAATTTTACTAGTTACTTTTTAAAAATTATCTGTTTTTCAATAAAATGTCAGTTCTATGAGGATGTTTTGAGGCTGTTTTGATCTGTGTTGTAGTCCTAGGAAATGAAAAAACCTGGTTTAATTGTTACGTATTCATTCTGGACCTTTCTTGCTATACTATAATTTTGTCACATTGTTAATGTGAATATATTAGTTTATCCTCATAATTTATAATGAGTTAAAATTTATTACGGTTAGTAGTCAGGAACATGGAAAGGCAAAAACTCTAACTGAATAGGCTGAGTATATATAGATTTAGGGAGCTCAAAAGAGGAAAAATAACTGCCAAACCAAATTTTACACTTTTCCAAGTTATTCTTATATCAGAATTCTGCCAAAGAAAGCTACATTTTTATTGATATCTTTCTTTTTTGGACCATGAGCATAATTCTTATTTATTGCAGAACAACTGGGAAAACACATACAAAGTATGAAAAACTTGAATAGCAGTAATGAAATAATACCATAATACCAGTAACATCATAATATGGATACAGTTTTTGATAAATTTAGATGTAGATCTTTCCACACATTTATCTGTATTTATACTCAGGTTTCAAGTTGGGGTCCACAATTTTGTAATGCTTTCAAATAATGCATCATGAATATTTTATAAAAACATTGAGTTGCCAGGGAAATAATTTTGAAAAATCATTTTTATATGCCATGTTTCATTCTATCATATAATTTTTTTTCTGATTGATTTCTGAATTGCTTTTATAGCATTTTAAATATTTTAAATGTTTTCTAAGCCTTGTCTATTTTCTCTCAGATTTACTACAATATTTCATTTTAAATAGTGAGTATTTTTTTGCTATTTAATTCCACCTCCATAATCCAATCACCTCCCACCAGACCCCACCTCCAACACTGGAGATTACAGTTCAACCTGAGATTGGGGTGGGGACACAGATCCAAACCTTATAATACTGCCCTTCCCTCTCCCAAATCTTAATGTCCTTTTCACTTTGCAAACTACAATCCCAGTATTCCCCCAAAGTCTTAACTCACTGAAGCATTAACTCAAAAGTCCACAGTACAAATTCTCATCTGGGACAAGGCTAATTCCTTCTGCCTATGGGACTGTAAAATAAAAAACAGGCTAATTTCTTCTAAGATACAATGGAGGTATAAGCATTGGGTAAATACTCGGGAGAAATCAGCCAATAGAAAGGGGCTACAGGTCCTGTGCAAGTCTGAAACACAACAGGGAAGTCATTAAATCTTAAAGTTCCAAAATGATCTCCTTCAATTCATGTCCCACATCCAGGGCACACTGGCAGAAGGGGAGTGCTCCCAAAGCCTTGGGCAGCTCAACCTCTGTGACTTTGAAGGGTTCAACCCCCAGTGGGCTGGCATTGAGTACCTATGCTTTTTCCCAGGCGCTAATACAAGCTGTCAGTGGATCTACCATTATGGGGTCTGGAGAATGGTGGCCCTCTTCTCACAGCTCCACTAGGCAGTACTTCAGTGTAGACTCTGTGTGGGGGCTCCAAACCCACATTTCCCCTCTGAACTGCCCTAGTGAAGATTCTCTGTGAGGACTCCACCCCTGTAGCAGACTTCTGCCTGGACATCCATGCTTTTTTATACATCCTCTGAAATCTAGGCCAAGGCTCCCAAGACTCAACTCTTGCTCTATGCACCCACAGGCTTAACACCAAGTGGAAGCCACCAAGGCTCATTGTTTGCACCCTCTGAACCAGTGGCTCAAGCTGTATTGGGTGACCTTTGGGCAGAGGCTGGCACTGGAGCACCCAGGATATTGGGAGCAGTGTCCAGACATTGCACAGGGCAATGGGTCCCTCAGTGTGGCCCATGAAAACATTTTCCCCTCCTAACCTCTCAGACTGTGATGGGAGGAGAGGTTACTGCAGAGGTGTCTGAAATGCCTTTCATGCCTCCCCATTGTCTTGGCTACTAACATTCAGCTCCTTGTAACTTAAGCAGATTTCTGCAGATGGCTTGAATTCCTCCCCAGAAAATGGGTTTTTATTTTCTACCATTTGGCCAGGCTACAAATTTTCAAAAGCTTTACATTCTGCTTTCCTTTTAAATATAAGTGCCAGTTTTACATCATTTTTTTGTTGACACCCATGAGCATAGGCTATTAGAAGGAACCAGGCCCCATCTTGAATGCTATACTGCTTAGAAATTTCTTCCACCAGAAACCCTAAATCATCACTCTCAGGTGCAAAAGTTCCACAGATCCCTAGGGCAGGGGCACAATTCCACTAGTTTCGTTGCTAATCCATAATAAGGTGACCTTTACTCCACTTCCCAACAAGTTCATCATTTTCATCTGAGACCTCCTCAGCCTGGCCTTCAGTGTCCATATCAGTATCAGTAATTTAGTGTCAACCATTTAACGAGTATTTAGGACATTTCAACTTTTCCTTCATCTTCCTGTCTTCCTTTGAGCCCTCCAAACTGTTCCAACTTCTGCCTGTTACCCAATGCAAAAGCCATTTCCACATTTTTAGGTATCTTTCTTTGACTCATGCTTCTTTAGGCCATACAGGAAGCATGGCTGGGAGGCCTGAGGAAACTTTCAACTTTGGCAGAGGCAAAGGAGGAGCTAGCACCTCACATGGCTAGAACAGTAGCAAGAGAGAGGTTGGGGAGATGCTACACATTTTTTTAACAACAAGACCTCGTGAGAACTCACCATCATGAGAACAGCACCAAAGGGATAGTGCTAGACCATTCACAAGAATTTCACCCCCATGATACAAACAACTCCTACCAGGCCCCACCTCCAACATTAGGAATTACAATTCAAGATGAGATTTGGGCAGGAGCACAGATCCAAACCTCATCACTATTGGAAAAAAGTAGACCTCATGGATGAGCAAATGAGGAATTTCAGCACAGAGATAGGAGGTGTAAATTTCTTAGAAATTTACAGTTAGAAAAAAGCAAACAAACTATTTTGAGAGATAAATATTTTGATGGACTCACATTATCTCTATAATAAACACAAAAATGACATAATTTGTTCAAAAAACATTTAGATTATTCACCCCAGTAGAAATGTGTTACATGACACATTAACACATTTCCTCAGGCAGAAAGAAATACCAGGCAGAAATGTTAATCTACACAAACAAACTAAAAACCCAGAAAATGGTAAAGATGAAGATATGGATGTGAAACAGAAATATCTCAGGCCCCAAAATCACTAAATTAAAGGGAAAATTCAAGCTGGGAACTGCTTAGGGCAAACCTGCCTCCCACGTGACTCATAGTCACCCCTCTGCTCACTGAGATAAATGAGTATCTGAGTGCCTCCTTTGGAAAGGTTAGTCAGTAAGTCAAGAGAATGCAACCGTTTGTCTCTCACCTACCTGTGACCTGGAAGCCTCCTCCCTACTTTGAGTTGTCCCACTTTTACTTCGAATTGTCCCACCTTTTCGGACCAGACCAAATCAACATTCCTTTTACATATTTTTATCATTGTCTCATGTCTCCCTAAAATGTTTAAAACCAAACTGTGCTCTGACTGCCCTGGGCACATGCCATCGGGGCCCCCTGAGGCTGGGTCATGGGTGCGCATCCTCAACCTTGGAAAAATTAACTTTCTAAATTAACTGAGACCTGTCTCAAATTTTGGGGGTTCACACGGGGGATATTTTATTATTTTTAATCAGTCAATAATAGATAACAGTATAAAAAAATGTGTGTGGGGATTAGAACATTAATGAAAGTAATTAACAAATATATTACAAAGGATGGGGTGAATTGTAAGTATACCATCATAAGATTTTTAAACTATACAAAATATGGTATAATATTCTTTGAAGATAGACTGTGATAAATTAAATATGAACACTGGAAACTCCAGAGCAACGGCTATTTAAGTGACCAACTAATAAGCCAAGAGTGCAGAAAATATAACGGAATGATAAAAATACTAAATCCACCATCAGGCAGAAAAACAGGAAAATTAGGAATTACAAAAGGATGAAACATAGAAAACAAATAGAAAGCCAGTAGATTTAAATGCATGTATATAAATAATTGTATTAATATAAATGATGTAAGTGCTTCTATTAAGACAGAGATTGTCAAATTACATAAACATAAGAAACCACTAATATACTCTGTAAAACAAACCCATTTTAAATATGAAGACCTATGTGAAAGTTGGGTACAAATAAAAGGATGGAAAATATATTAATGCAAACACTAAATATTAAAGCTAAAATATCTTAGAGTTATTGTTAATGACACCTCCTGCCCCCCCCGCCACACACACACACACACACACACACACAGAGAGAGAGAGAGAGAGAGAGAGAGAGAGAGAGAGAACACACCCAAATAAATGAACTATAAAGAACCAAGGAGCTAAGAGAATAAAAGAGCATTTCCTATCTTGTAGGCCTTTATCTGTCTTGTCTGTCTCTCATATTAATTTCTATGGGTTCTTCCCACTGCATAGCCTGAAGACGAAATTAAATTCCTGCTCTCTCCAACCTAGTTTCCTCTGATTCTTCTCCACTTCTTTGCATCCAGGTTGTTGCATTCTGCGGCTTTTCTGTTGGAATTTAGGTCTGTGCAGCACAGCTGGAATTTTAGGACAACAGAAAGCTTTCGTGAGTGGTTGGTCCTTTCTACTTAATTGTAATTTTAAGGGCTTTTTTTTTTTTTTTTTGAGACAGGGTCGCACTCTATAACCCAGGCTGGAGTACACTGGCGCCATCTCCGCTCACTGCAACCTCTGCATTCCTGGTTCGAGCGATTCTCCTGCCTCAACCTAGAGTAGTTGTGTTTACAGGTGTGAGCCACCACACCTGGCTACTTTTGTATTTTTAGTAGAGACAGTGTTTTACCATGTTTGTTTGACCATGTTGGTCAGGATTGTCTCAAACTTCTGGCCTCAAGTGATCTCCCCACCCGAGCCACCCTAAGAGCTGAGATTACAGGCATGAGCCACCGTGCCCGGCTGAGTCTGAATATTTTTTTTTTTTTTTTTTTTTGAGATGGAGTTTCACTCTTGTTGCCCAGGCTGGAGTGCAATGGTACAACCTCAGCTCACTACAACCTCTGCCTCTTGGGTTCAAGTGATTCTCCTGCCTCAGTCTCTGGAGTAGCTGGGATTACAGGTGCCCACCACCACGCTGGGCTAAATTTGTATTTGTAGTAGAGATGGGGGTTTTCCCATGTTGTCCAGGATGGGCTCGAACTCCTGACCTCAGATGATCCACCCGCCTTGGCCTCCCAAATTGCTGGGATTACAGGCATGAGCCACCGAGCCTAGCCTGACTTTGAGGATTTTTAATGAGACAAGCAAAATAATAGGAAAATCAATGGGATAATCCAGACAAGGATAACTCACCGCTGAAAAAGAGGTGAAGTGAAAAGCTCTATTATTGCTCAGCCTAAAAATCGGCATGTTAATTAACTGTTCATGGTGGTGCACACTTTTAATCCCAGCTACTCAGGAGGCTGAGGCAGAATCACTTGAACCCAGGAGGCAGAGGTTGCAGTGAGCCAAGATCGCGCCAATGCATGCCAGTTTGCGCCAGACTCTGTCTCAAAACCAAAACCAAAACCAAAACAGTAACAAAACAAAACAAAAATCTGCATGTTAAAATCTCACTCGGGGCAGGATGAAAAGGGGAGCACTAGGGGCTACAAGTTGTACTGTCCCTTGGCATAAATCTTGGTGGCCATGCGAAGGCATTCACCTATAGGGACTTGAATAAAATGGCATGAATAGGGAGCACTGGGTCTGGGATGCCACATTCAGCCATTCGGTGTACAGTGCCTTTCACAGGGAGGTGTCATTTATGTGAACTAAACTATAAATGTCACCTTTCTGGGAAGAGTAATGTACAACATGCACTGCATATGTGGTGTCCTGGGGATGGGGCTGTAGCTGCGAACATGGTGATGCCTGTTTTGGATCCTCTGCACCCACTCTTCAGTGCTGGGCTACTTCAAGGCACTTTTTGTGCCTTCTAGAAGACTATACCTAGGAACTGTGGCTCCCTGAGAAAACACATGCACTTAGGTTCCTTAAGAATTTATCTATTTTTGCCAAATGATGCTTGGCTCAAATAAGAAATACATTGTACAGAGGCCACAGCCATTCTTCATCAGCTGGAACATTTTACTCCAGATTCCTAAATTCTCTAAACTCTTCTCACTTATCAACTAGTCATCATTTGCAAGGCTTCTACTTGAGAGCTCCCCAAAGACTCTCCTGCCTCTCAGGTCCCTTCATTGCTGATCCACAGTGTCGATTTTCTGTCGAAGTCTAAAACGTTTTCTGATTGACTTTTGCAATACCTTTCAAAACTTTACGTCACCAGTTTATGAAGGGTTAAGCACAGTCCACCCAAGAATATTTCACTCTTTTTCATTACCTATTTTTTAAGAGTATGTTTGAAGAATGGAAGGCTATGACAGAAATGATACTCAAGAGATATCTCCTAGACTTCTCTCCCCATTTTCTTGTGGTGACGCTTAACTCTTAACCTAATGGAGAGAAATAGAGGGACATACACACACACTCCCACACAGACAGCACGCAAGAGAAAGGAGAAAGACAAGCACCAGACTATGTAAGGCCATCTGCAGCATTAATCTAGTATGCATGTTTGGGAAGTAGGTTATAAATTACCTACTTATACTGTGGAAATGTGTAAAAAATGTTATAAATAGTAAGTGATTAATACAATTTTGATTCCAACTGAAACAGAGCCTACAGCATAAACACCCAAAGGGAAAAACTATAAAAAACAATTACTATATGGTTACAGGCAGGATTTTAGTTTATGGTTTTTAGATTCAGAATGGATGAATATGTATAAGACCATTAATGTATGAAAGTAAAAAAATAAACAGTTGAAGTATCTTTTCCATAATGAATACCACTGTAATAATAGAATACATACAATCTTTTTGGGGTCGGTGCAGCATTCTGAACAGTAAAAAAATTTTGTCACTTTGAAATACTGTATCTACACAGAATTTTCCAAAGTGATAGCTTTTTTTAGTATATAATTTCTAAAACTATATTATAGTGATACATGTTACTTATATAAGTGATATCTTAAAATGAAAGAAAAGTAAGAGAATTTACTTGTTATACCTCTTTTATGATTTCTGAAAAGAGTAGTATATTTAATGGTATTTATGGTTTTTATTTCAGTGAAATACTGTTTTATATTACTCATCCTTTTTTCTTCCAATTAAGGTTTAACTGACATGAAAGTCACATATATTTAAAGTGTACAACACGATGATTGGATATATGTGTACATTATGCAATGATTAAATCAAGCTAATTGAAAAATAAAATATGAACATAAAATATTTAGGTGAAACGCTAAAAAAATTACAAGATCTCTATGGTAAGCAGAATAACAGCCCCTTGAAGCAATGTTTACAGAGTAACCCCTGAACTCATAAACGACACATTTTATTGTAGAAGACATGTGATTAAATTAAATATTTTTAGATTGGGATTATCCTAGATTATCTAGGTGAGCCCAACATTATCACAAGGGCCCTTATAAGTAGGAGAAAGGTGGTTAGAATAAGAGAAACATTGGAAAAGGCTATAGTACTGACTATAGGTGGAGGTAAAAGCCATGAGCCAAAGAATGGAGAAAGCAAGTAGAATCTTCTAAAGACAATCAAGTAGATTCTCCTCTAGAGCCAACAGAAGGAACAAAGCCCTGCCAATGCCTTCATTTTAGCCAAGATAAATCTAATTTAGATTTCTCACCTTTAGACTCTAATAAAATAAATTTGTATTGTTGTAAACAACTAAATCTGTGGCAATTTATTACAGTATCAATAGAAGCCCAAAAATATATGCTAAAATTGTAAAATACACTAAAAGAAATTACGAATTAAGTGGAGTGGAGTAGCATATTTATGGATTGAAGGATTCAAATCTATAGACTTTTAGAGTCCTATTAATCTCTAGAGGTAATGCAATTCCAACCAAAGTCCCAGAAAAAATATTTGTACACATTAGCAAGATGATTCTAAAACTGATAAAAAAGGCAAATAAACTAGAATATCCCAAACAAATACAGAATCACAAAGCTGGAGAATTTACACTTGTAATTTCCAGATTTACTGTCTAATTACATTACCCAATGTACTGTGGTGCTAAAGAAAGGATGGACAAATAAAACAGAAGGACCAGAAATATTCATATATGTCACCTATTCATATTGACTAAGCTGTAAAGTCAATCTAATGAAGAAATAATACTATTGAAACAATAAGATGCTGGGAAATGTGACATATGTAAAAAATATGAACCTTGATCATATTTCAAACCACATACAGAAATTAACACAATCTTTTTTTTTTTTTTTTATTTTATTTTTTTTTTTTAATTATACTTTAAGTTCTAGGGTACATGTGCATAACGTGCAGGTTTGTTACATATGTATACTTATGCCATGTTGGTGTGCTGCACCCATCAACTCGTCAGCACCCATCAATTCATCATTTATATCTTGTATAACTCCCCAATGCAAGCCCTCCCTCCTCCCCCCTCCCCCCTCCCCATGATAGGCCCCAGTGCGTGATGTTCCCCTTCCCGAGTCCAAGTGATCTCATTGTTCAGTTCCCACCTATGAGTGAGAACATGCGGTGTTTGGTTTTCTGTTCTTGTGATAGTTTGCTAAGAATGATGGTTTCCAGCTGCATCCATGTCCCTACAAAGGACGCAAACTCATCCTTTTTTATGGCTGCATAGTATTCCATGGTGTATATGTGCCACATTTTCTTAATCCAGTCTGTCACAGATGGACATTTGGGTTGATTCCAAGTCTTTGCTATTGTGAATAGTGCCGCAATAAACATACGTGTACATGTGTCTTTGTAGTAGAATAATTTATAATCCTTTGGGTATATACCCAGTAGTGGGATGGCTGGGTCATATGGTACATCTAGTTCTAGATCCTTGAGGAATTGCCATACTGTTTTCCATAATGGTTGAACTAGTTTACAATCCCACCAACAGTGTAAAAGTGTTCCTATTTCTCTACATCCTCTCCAACACCTGTTGTTTCCTGACTTCTTAATGATTGCCATTCTAACTGGTGTGAGATGGTATCTCATTGTGGTTTTGATTTGCATTTCTCTGATGGCGAGTGATGATGAGCATTTTTTCATGTGTCTGTTGGCTGTATGAATATCTTCTTTTGAGAAATGTCTGTTCATATCCTTTCCCCACTTTTTGATGGGGTTGTTTGTTTTTTTTCTTGTATATTTGTTTGAGTTCTTTGTAGATTCTGGATATTAGCCCTTTGTCAGATGAGTAGGTTGCAAAAATTTTCTCCCATTCTGTAGGTTGCCTGTTCACTCTGATGGTAGTTTCTTTTGCTGTGCAAAAGCTCTTTAGTTTAATTAGATCCCATTTGTCAATTTTGGCTTTTGCTGCCATTGCTTTTGGTGTTTTAGACATGAAGTCCTTGCCCATGCCTATGTCCTGAATGGTACTACCTAGATTTTCTTCTAGGGTTTTTATGGTATTAGGTCTAACATTTAAGTCTCTAATCCATCTTGAATTAATCTTCGTATAAGGGGTAAGGAAAGGATCCAGTTTCAGCTTTCTACTTATGGCTAGCCAATTTTCCCAGCACCATTTATTAAATAGGGAATCCTTTCCCCATTTCTTGTTTCTCTCAGGTTTGTCAAAGATCAGATGGCTGTAGATGTGTGGTATTATTTCTGAGGACTCTGTTCTGTTCCATTGATCTATATCTCTGTTTTGGTACCAGTACCATGCTGTTTTGGTGACTGTAGCCTTGTAGTATAGTTTGAAGTCAGGTAGCGTGACGCCTCCAGCTTTGTCCTTTTGACTTAGGATTGTCTTGGCAATGCGGGACCTTTTTTGGTTCCATATGAACTTTAAAGCAGTTTTTTCCAATTCTGTGAAGAAACTCATTGGTAGCTTGATGGGGATGGCATTGAATCTATAAATAACCTTGGGAAGTATGGCCATTTTCACGATATTGATTCTTCCTATCCATGAGCATGGTATGTTCTTCCATTTGTTAGTGTCCTCTTTTATTTCGCTGAGCAGTGGTTTGTAGTTCTCCTTGAAGAGGTCCTTTACATCCCTTGTAAGCTGGATTCCTAGGTATTTTATTCTCTTTGAAGCAATTGTGAATGGAAGTTCATTCCTGATTTGGCTCTCTGCTTGTCTGTTACTGGTGTATAAGAATGCTTGTGATTTTTGCACATTAATTTTGTATCCTGAGACTTTGCTAAAGTTGCTTATCAGCTTAAGGAGATTTTGGGCTGAGACGATGGGGTTTTCTAAATATACAATCATGTCATCTGCAAACAGGGACAATTTGACTTCTTCTTTTCCTAACTGGATACCCTTGATTTCTTTCTCTTGCCTGATTGCCCTAGCCAGAACTTCCAACACTATGTTGAATAGGAGTGGTGAGAGAGGGCATCCCTGTCTTGTGCCAGTTTTCAAAGGGAATTTTTCCAGTTTTTGCCCATTCAGTATGATATTAGCTGTGGGTTTGTCATAAATAGCTCTTATTATTTTGAGGTACGTTCCATCAATACCGAATTTATTGAGCATTTTTAGCATGAAGGGCTGTTGAATTTTGTCAAAAGCCTTTTCTGCATCTATTGAGACAATCATGTGGTTCTTGTCTTTGGTTCTGTTTATATGCTGGATTACGTTTATTGATTTGCGAATGTTGAACCAGCCTTGCATCCCAGGGATGAAGCCCACTTGATCATGGTGGATAAGCTTTTTGATGTGCTGCTGAATCCGGTTTGCCAGTATTTTATTGAGAATTTTTGCATCAATGTTCATCAGGGATATTGGTCTAAAATTCTCTTTTTTTGATGTGTCTCTGCCAGGCTTTGGTATCAGGATGATGTTGGCCTCATAAAATGAGTTAGGGAGGATTCCCTCTTTTTCTATTGATTGGAATAGTTTCAGAAGGAATGGTACCAGCTCCTCCTTGTACCTCTGGTAGAATTCAGCTGTGAATCCATCTGGTCCTGGACTTTTTTTGGTGGGTAGGCTATTAATTGTTGCCTCAATTTCAGAGCCTACTATTGGTCTATTCAGGGATTCAACTTCTTCCTGGTTTAGCCTTGGGAGAGTGTAAGTGTCCAGGAATTTATCCATTTCTTCTAGATTTTCTAGTTGATTTGCGTAGAGGCGTTTATAGTATTCTCTGATGGTAGTTTGTATTTCTGTGGGGTCAGTGGTGATATCCCCTTTATCATTTTTTATTGCATCTATTTGATTCCTCTCTCTTTTCTTCTTTATTAGCCTTGCTAGCGGTCTGTCAATTTTGTTGATCTTTTCAAAAAACCAACTCCTGGATTCATTGATTTTTTGGAGGGTTTTTTGTGTCTCTATCTCCTTCAGTTCGGCTCTGATCTTAGTTATTTCTTGCCTTCTGCTAGCTTTTGAATGTGTTTGCTCTTGCCTCTCTAGTTCTTTTAATTGTGATGTTAGAGTGTCAATTTTAGATCTTTCCTGCTTTCTCTTGTGGGCATTTAGTGCTATAAATTTCCCTCTACACACTGCTTTAAATGTGTCCCAGAGATTCTGGTATGTTGTATCTTTGTTCTCATTGGTTTCAAAGAACATCTTTATTTCCGCTTTCATTTCGTTATGTACCCAGTAGTCATTCAGGAGCAGGTTGTTCAGTTTCCATGTAGTTGAGCGGTTTTGATTGAGTTTCTTAGTCCTGAGTTCTAGTTTGATTGCACTGTGGTCTGAGAGACAGTTTGTTATAATTTCTGTTCTTGTACATTTGCTGAGGAGTGCTTTACTTCCAATTATGTGGTCAATTTTGGAATAAGTGCGATGTGGTGCTGAGAAGAATGTATATTCTGTTGATTTGGGGTGGAGAGTTCTATAGATGTCTATTAGGTCCGCTTGGTGCAGAGATGAGTTCAATTCCTGGATATCCTTGTTAACTTTCTGTCTCGTTGATCTGTCTAATGTTGACAGCGGAGTGTTGAAGTCTCCCATTATTATTGTATGGGAGTCTAAGTCTCTTTGTAAGTCTCTAAGGACTTGCTTTATGAATCTGGGTGCTCCTGTATTGGGTGCATATATATTTAGGAGAGTTAGCTCTTCCTGTTGAATTGATCCCTTTACCATTATGTAATGGCCTTCTTTGTCTCTTTTGATCTTTGATGGTTTAAAGTCTGTTTTATCAGAGACAAGGATTGCAACCCCTGCTTTTTTTTGTTCTCCATTTGCTTGGTAGATCTTCCTCCATCCCTTTATTTTGAGCCTATGTATGTCTCTGCATGTGAGATGGGTCTCCTGAATACAGCAGACTGATGGGTCTTGACTCTTTATCCAGTTTGCCAGTCTGTGTCTTTTAATTGGAGCATTTAGTCCATTAACATTTAAGGTTAATATTGTTATGTGTGATCTTGATCCTGCCATTATGATATTAACTGGTTATTTTGCTCATTAGTCGATGCAGTTTCTTCCTAGCCTCGATGGTCTTTACATTTTGGCATGTTTTTGTGATGGCTGGTACCGGTTGTTCCTTTCCATGTTTAGGGCTTCCTTCAGGGTCTCTTGTAAGGCAGGCCTGGTGGTGACAAAATCTCTAAGCATTTGCTTATCTGTAAAGGATTTTATTTCTCCTTCACTTATGAAACTTAGTTTGGCTGGATATGAAATTCTGGGTTTAAAATTCTTTTCTTTAAGAACGTTGAATATTGGCCCCCACTCTCTTCTGGCTTGTAGAGTTTCTGCCGAGAGATCTGCTGTTATTCTGATGGGCTTCCCTTTGTGGGTAACCCGACCTTTCTCTCTGGCTGCCCTTAAGATTTTTTCCTTCATTTCAACTTTGGTGAATCTGGCAATGATGTGTCTTGGAGTTGCTCTTCTGGAGGAGTATCTTTGTGGCGTTCTCTGTATTTCCTGAATTTGAATGTTGTCCTGCCCTACTAGGTTGGGGAAGTTCTCCTGGATGATATCCTGAAGAGTGTTTTCCAACTTGGTTCCATTTTCCCCCTCACTTTCAGGCACCCCAATCAGACGTAGATTTGGTCTTTTTATGTAATCCCATACTTCTTGCAGGCTTTGCTCATTTCTTTTTCTTCTTTTTTCTTTTGGTTTCTCTTCTCGCTTCATTTCATTCATTTGATCTTCAATCGCTGATACTCTTTCTTCCAGTTGATCGAGTCGGTTACTGAAGCTTGTGCATTTGTCACGTATTTCTCGTGTCATGGTTTTCATCTCTGTCATTTCGTTTATGATCTTCTCTGCATTAATTAGTCTAGCTGTCAATTCTTCCACTCTTTTTTCAAGATTTTTAGTTTCTTTGCGCTGGGTACGTAATTCCTCCTTTAGCTCTGAGAAGTTTGATGGACTGAAGCCTTCTTCTCTCCTCTCGTCAAAGTCATTCTCTGACCAGCTTTGATCCGTTGCTGGCGATGGGCTGCGCTCCTTCGCAGGGGGAGATGCGCTCTTATTTTTTGAATTTCCAGCTTTTCTGCCCTGCTTCTTCCCCATCTTTGTGGTTTTATCTTTCTCTGGTCTTTGATGGTGGTGACGTACTGATGGGGTTTTGGTATAGGTGTCCTTCCTGTTTGATAGTTTTCCTTCTGACAGTCAGAAGGACTGTCTGTTGGTCTGTTGGAGATTGCTTGAGGTCCACTTCAGACCCTGTTTGCCTGGGTATCAGCAGCAGAGGTTGCCGAAGATAGAATATTGCTGAACAGTGAGTGTACCTGTCTGATTCTTCCTTTGGAAGTTTCCTCTCAGGGGTGTACTCCACCCTGTGAGGTGTGGGGTGTCAGACTGCCCCTAGTGGGGGATTTCTCCCAGCTAGGCTACTCAGGGGTCAGAGACACACCTGAGCAGGCAGTCTGTCCGTTCTCAGATCTCAACCTCCGCGTTGGGAGATCCACGGCTCTCCCCAAAGCTGTCAGACAGAGTCGTTCGCGTCTGCACCGGCTCCAGCTACTTCCCCTGTTGGTCTTCAGCTGTGCGCTGTCCCCAGAGGTGGAGACTACAGAGACAGGCAGGCTTCCTTGAGCTGCTGTGAGCTCCACCCAGTTCGAGCTTCCCAGCGGCTTTGTTTACCTACTTAAGCCTCAGCAATGGCCGGCGCCCCTCCCCCAGCCTCGCTGCTGCCTTGCGGATAGATCGCGGCAGACTGCTGTGTTAGCAGTGAGGGAGGCTTCGTGGGCGTGGGACCCTCCCGGCCAGGATTGGGATATATTCTCCTGGTGTGCCTGTATGCTTACAGCGCAGTATTGGGGTGGGAGTTACCCGATTTTCCAGGTGTTGTGTGTCTCAGTTCCCCTGGCTAGGAAAACGGATCCCCTTCCCCCTTGTGCTTCCAGGTGAGGCGATGCCTCGCCCTGCTTCAGCTCTCGCTGGTCAGGCTGCAGCAGCTGACCAGCACCGATTGTCCGGCACTCCCTAGTGAGATGACCCCAGTACCTCAGTTGAAAATGCAGAAATCACCGGTCTTCTGTGTCGCTCGCGCTGGGAGTTGGAGACTGGAGCTGTTCCTATTCGGCCATCTTGCTCCGCCCCCAAATTAACACAATCTTAAGCCAAAATGTCAAACTATCAAATTTCATGAAAAACATGAGAGAAAATACTTTTGACCATCAACTTATTACATATATCAAAATATAAAAATAAAATTTATTAAAAATAAATTGATAAAATAGACTTTGAAAAAATTAAGACTTGTCTTCAAACAAGACCATTGAGATGATGAAAAGGCAAATTACAGAATAATAAAAATATATATAATTCAATAATGTGATAAATAACATATATCCAGCGTAAATAACTACATATAATTTAGCACTCCTGTGTATACTAAGTATTTTACTAGTTACTTCTAAAAAATTATCTGTGTTTTAAACTGTCAGTTCTGTTAGCATGTGTTGAGGCTGTTTTGATCTGTGTTGTAGTCCTAGCACATGAAAAAACCTGGTTAAATGTTTATGTATTCATTCTGGACCTTCCTTGCTATACTATAATTTTGTCACATCGTTAATATGAATATATTAGTTTATCCTCATAATTTATATGCTAACATATATAATAAGTTATATATATGTAAGTTATTATATATAAGTTAATTTATAATAAGTTAACATTTATTTGGCTTAGGAGTCAGGAACGTGGAAAGGCAAGAACTCTAACTGAATAGGCTGAGTATATATAGATTTAGGAAGCTAAAAATAGGAAAAATATTTAACTTCTCTAAGCTTCATTCTTTATCTGTGTTGCTTTGTTCCTTTCTACCCATGAAGGACACAGAGAACAGGGAGAGACTGGACCAGATGGTTCACAAATTTTACACTTTTCCAAGTTATTCTTATATCAGAATTCTGCCAAAGAAAACTACATTTTTAATGATATCTTTCTTTTTCAGACCATGAGGATAATTCCTATTTATTACGGAACAATGTGGAAAACACATATAAGGTATGAAACACATGAATAGCAGTAATGAAATAATTCCAGTAACATCATCATGTGGATACAGTGCTTGATAAAATTTAGATGTGGATCTTTCCACACATTTACCTGTATTTATACTTAGGTTTTAGGTTGGGGTCAACAATTTTGTGTGATTTTTTTAATAAATGATTTCAAATAATGCATCATGAATATTTTATAAAAACACCGAGTAGCCTAGTAATTGTGAAACATGGTTTTATGTGCCATGTTTCATTCTATCATAAAATGTTTTCTGATTGATTTCTGACTTGCTTTTATAGAATTTTAAATATTTTAAACGTTTTCTAAGTGTTTCCTACTTTCTACCAGATTTACTAAAATATTCCATTTTAAATAGTGTTTTTTCTTAGATTTTGTTCCATAATTTTTTTCATTAAGAACATACATGTATCACATTTAATCTACTCAAAATCCTGAGAAGACAGTATTTATTTTTATCATGAATTTACAGATAAAGAATGAAGCTTAGAGAATTTACGTAAGTTGTTTAATGGTATGAACCAAGTCCATAGTCTGATCCTAGGGTTATACTGTAACACTAAAGGACACTTATACCGTAAGACTGAAGAGGATCAAACCTGGTACTCAACCTAGGGCTGCATTCCATCCTGAACTATGGTGCCTGAAAACAATGATTACAGTTTTCTATGATTCAGTGAGTTCACTGGGAGTTTCTTCTGCTAGGCTCACCTGGGCTCAAACATGGAACTACAAACAGCCACTCTGGGGTGGTCTAAGATGCGCCCTCACAAGGATGCAGTTCCAACTGGAATGGCAGGAACAGCAAGCATGGCTGGGCCTCTCCCTCCAGCTGGTCTTTCATTCTGGAATTGTTTACAGTGTGGGGAGCTCAAGACTCCAAAAGGGCAAAGACAGAAACTACGAAGCATCTTAGGACTCAGCCTAGGAAGGTGAGCAATGTCACATCAGAAACATTTCACTGATCAAAATAAGTTAACCAAGCCAGCATCACCGCATAAGGGAATGAATTCAAACCCTGAAAGGAGAGACAGTCTCATTGCAAAAGGGTGTTTTCACAGGAACACCTGACTCATTGGAAGTCACTGTTATTAAAACACACCCAACATCTACACAGTATTTTCATTCTAGTTTACAGGATACGTCTTTGTCGTTATTTGTAAAGTGAAACTTCACAGGATTACCTTGTTAAAAGGTGGGGGCTCTCTGACAAATAGCAAGAATTATTAAGAATTTTTATACTTGTGTTAGCCTGGATGGAGCACCTTTAACATCGCTGGCACAAGTGATATGTTTCACTTCTTTAAGCACACTTTTTGCTTAGAGTTGGAAGGAGCCCAGGTGGTTTGCTGACCAAATAGCGCTAGATTCCTGAGATATTTCAGAGCTGACTGCTTGGGAACACGGAATTGTTCATTTATGTGTACCCATTCTGGGTCAAGAAACTACTGATTGCTTGGGAACACTGAGAGGTTCATGTATGTGTACCCATTCTGGGTCAAGAGAGACCCCACTGTCCTGTGAATCATCTGGTCCAATCTCTCCCTGTTCTCTGTGACCTGCATGGATAGAGAGGAACAAAGCAACCACGACTCCTGTCATTAACCACAGTCATCAGGTTTCCTTTTATTGACAAATTTGGAGTTGGAATGGTTTTGAGGAGAGGAGCCTGAGCTGCTTGACTCAAACCTTGCAACAACTTCCTGGCTGCTCTGAGACATCTCGCTGCAGCCTGCATCAGAGGGTACATTTCAGAACAGAGACTTAAAGAATGGGAAGGAAAAGAATGAAAAGACAATCAGGAATGAGTAGTAGGAATGATCAGCTGCCGTGCTGGTCACAGGACTTAGGAGAACACAGGACGTGAAGGGTATCACACATGCCTTCGTCCGCCATCCCAGCCTACACCATTGTCAACCTTGTCCCTGCTCTGTCCCCCTCAGAAGGACGCCAAGAGACGGAGGGTGGCAAAAAACCAACATGTTATTCTTTTCTGACCCCCTGCCCCACTCTCACCAGATGCCTCCGAAAATCAACTGGAAGGTGGGAGGGATCAAGAATGACTGCTGTTACCATGGAAACTCCTTGATGGCTAGATTGCTTTGGGAACGAGGAGGAGATGAGATAAGCAGCAGAGGAACACTGGGCAGTCAGGACCCAGCATCCACCAACCCTTTCTTCCAGATAACTCCTTTGTTCTCTGTGCTGGTCTCCCTCTTGCTCCCACAGGGGCCCTTTCTGCCTCTTCACCTGTTTTGATTCTTCCAGTGGTGCCCTTCCCAGGTCTGAGAGGGGTGGGGCCAAGGCCCACTCAGGGCTGCTCCAGAATGGCCACTTCTTACTGTAGCCCAGACACCCTGGTCTATAAGACACACTGTCCTTGCCACTGAGAAGGAAGGGATGTCAACACTTTTGAGCCAAGCCCTGTGTCCCCTGCATCCTGCAAGGAAGAAGAAAAATAAAGACCTGACTATTTTTCACAGGTGCAACAGGTGACTAAAGACAGAAGGAGAGTGGAGTGGTTTTCACTTCATCTTTTTGAGAAGCCAGGCTCTGAAGTCCAGAGATTCCCATTCACATGCACCCTCTTGGGTGGGAAGGGGAGGAACTCTTACCTCCCTCTCTGCCATGTTCTCCTCTCATTGCCCATTTGTTTACTATCCTCTCCGTCCCCTACCTGACTGCATGTGCTTTGAATACATGGTACTACTGCTTATCAGCTTTACATTTTGCATCATAGTTACAAATCCTGCACCTTACGGGCCTGTATCAAATTCTTTTGTATGAGCAAAAGCATCTATAAAAGTCACAAATGCCCCCACTTGTCTCAATCCTAGCCAGACACAAGGCTATCATTTCATCATTACAAATGTGAAAATAGGGAAGGAGTCCACCTCTCCCATTGTCTCCTGTTTCAAAAAGGAAGCAGAAAGTTAACAAGAAGCAGAAGTGAGATCAATAGCCAGACGGCTTGGTGCCAAAAAACAAGTTTGGTAGTTAAACATCAACTCCTAACCTAACCGCTTGTGTTATCTGTAGATTCCAGACATTGTATGAGGAAGCATTGTGAAACTTTTGTTCTGTTTTGCTAGCCCCCATCACTGACACATGTAGCCCTTAATCACGTAGCCCCCACTTGCACAATGTATCATGACCCTTTCACGTGGACCCCTTAGAGTTGTAAGCCCTTAAAGGGGACAGGAATCTTTACTTTGGGGAGCTCGGACCTTGAGACGCAAGTCTACTGATGCTCCCAGCTGATTAAAGCCTCTTCCTTCCTAAAACCGGTGTCTGAGAGGTTTTGTCTGTGACCTGTCCTGCTACAAAAGAAGCCGTGTGGGTTTTCTGCAGTGTATAAACAGACTGGATCCTATGATCCATGTCTTTCCTTAAGTAATATCTATCGTTACACCAAAAATTAAAATCAAGCCTGTGGGGATTACCAAACCCTCCAAATACCTGGGCTGCCTCTGGAGGAAACTATTGCTAAATGCCCAAAGTGAAGAAAATAAAAAATGTCTGGAGGGTAGCTCCCCCCAAAATACTAAGAACTCCTAAATAACATAAATCGTGGATAAGTGAAACATCTATAATCACAGGAAATAGCATAAAATGCTATTGCAAATCAGTGATTTTGGTGTATGGATAGTGTGTTCATGTCACTTATTAAAACCATGAAACCTCCGGACCTGGGGAAAGGGAAACTGTGCATCCCACTTGACCAGCTCACACCTCCTTCCTTCTGCACTCAGAATCAATTGCCCTTTACCTGCTTTCATACCTTGATCACTACTGTTTGGTTCAGAGATGGTGCTTTTTTCTGGGTGGAAATTCTGCCTGAAGGGAGCAGGGAATTTGGCATTCTAAATCCAGAACCAGCAAAACTCAATGAGAGGGGTCACATCCCAATGAACCCAGTACAAACAAACATGCAACAGTCCGGCCTATTTTAAAAAGACTTTTCATCTCTGACCAACAAATGATACCACATTTTATGATATTCAATTACCTGCACAGTTCTTTGGAGACCCTAAGGCTCCTGAGCCTTCTCCAACTATCCTAGGCCATCAGATTACCCCACTCACACTCTTTTGGAAATCTGAAGTTTTAGATTGTTTCCATCACTTGACTGAGGTCGCAAGAAGGTGGCTATAAGACAAAAAGGATCCAGCCTCTGCATCTCCCTATTCTCCTGGCAGGCCTCACCTGGTGAGGCCATAAAGCTTATGAGTTAAAAGAACACAGTTCCTAGGGGCAGTGGCTTGGGTTGGAGTTCTCATACTGACACTTACTAGCGACATGGCCTGAACTGGTTTTCTAAAATGGGAAAGGCTCAGAGCTCAAGCAAGATGTGAGCAGACCCCATGAAAGGTAAACAAATGCTGGATATGGCTAGATATGTAAGGATACAACCCAGAGCCATTTCCTTTTCTCAGGTTGTAAAACGCATTTGAGGCTGGAGTTTGGGAGGTATGTAGCTATTTTGAGATTGGCAATAAAACTGCATAAATACCATTTACCCATGAAATTCCCTGATGTGTTATAAGGAAACTCACCTGAGTGGGAGGAATCGGGATAATCCCCCATTCCAAACTCAAGGATGTAAAATGTATCACCTAATGCCCAGACACAAAGGACTGCTATTGCTATTTAGCAGAATGTCTGCACATCCTGTACTTGTATCTTTCTCTCTCTCTCTCTCCCCCTCTCTCTCTTCCCTATGTAAGGAAAGGCACACAAAAACAGTTGAAAAAGGAAAGTCAAAATGGCATATCTCCATTCTCACTAAGCTTGACTTATCTCTCCTCCCTTCATTCCTTCACGCCATTATGTAGACAAAAATAAAAAAAAATTTTTTTTAAATGAGCAAAGTGGCAGCTACTCACCAAGTTGTGTCCTACGCAATCCACTGAACCTTGATTGTGTAGTGATGAGTGTGCTGCTGCTATCAGCCTATAAGTGGACATCAAAATGTCTACAAAAACCTGGCCAGGCCCCCTCTCCTGCCCCCCCTTTTCCACCTTACCCAGAATGAGTATCTCCTCACCTGAGCTGAGCACAGTCTCAGAGAATAAGTCTTGCTCTTTTCCTTCCCAAGGGCAGGAATGTCCTTGCCAACTGATTTTCACAGCGGAATAGGATGCCTACTTAAATGTGAGTTGCCTCTGTCCATATTCAATTGATAAGGAGAAATGACACTCCAAGCAGCATCCTGTTTTCCAGGCAACTTTTTCCAAAAGTTCCTTTTCCAGAATCACTTATCTGAACTTCAAACCACAGAGTGAGTAATGCAAACACACAGAGCCAGAAGAGAGGAAAGGCAAGGAACTCTGAGCTTGCTGGGGTAGAGAGGTCAGGAACCCCGTTTCTTACTCACCCTTTCTTAGGAAGAGTCCTGAGCTGAGGTGAAGGCACTGGTGTTCAGGCCTAAGAGATGATACAAACCCTCAGGTTCACCCACCACAGCCTCTGTGCCACTCACCTCTCTGCTTCTTTCCCAGAGACAACCACCTCTTCTCCAGATCCAGATAATCTTCTGTGAAGATGTACAGATACCTGAAGACAGAAGTGTTACAAGATGTTAGATCTTCCTTTAGACACCCACAGAGAAAACAGCCAAACTGACTCACCTTCAGTGGTTTAGGGGAAAGATGCATCTACACTGGATAGTTTTCTCAAGGAATTCACACCAACCTCTCTCTCTCTCTTTTTTTTTTTTTTTGTTTGTTTTTTGAGACAGGGTCTTGCTCTGTCACCCAGGCTAGAGTGCAGTGGCAAGATCTCGGCTCACTGCAACCTCCACATTCTGGATTTAAGCGATTCTCCTGCCTCAGCTTCCAGAGTAGCTGTGATTACAGGTGCATGCCACCATGCCCAGCTAATTTTTGCATTTTTTAATAGAGATGAGATTTCTCCATATTGGCCAGGCTGGTCTCAAACTCCTAACCTCAGGTGATCTGCCTACCTCGACCTTCCAAAATGCTGGGATTACAGGCGTGAGCCACCGCGCCTGGCCCCAACCTCTTAACTCCCAGAAGAGATTGAAGCGTATTCCCTCAGGTGGCACAGCTACCATCGAGGGTGTCCTGAAGTGAAGGGAGCCCCTTTCTTCTTGATGTAGATTTTCCTTTAGAGGTCTATTCATTAAGAGGACCTTTTCATTACAATGTACCTGCCTCCTTTACTGCGTTAAAGAAAAATATAACCAGGTAATATGTAAGAAATGGGGAGAATGAAGTACTAAGGAGATGATTACCAAGCCCTAAAGAGGGCTTGATGTAGAAGCCACTTTAATGCAGCTGATGTTCCGCCCACTTCCCTCCAGAGCAGGCTATTCCCTCCTTTCCTCTTCCTCTACCTCTCATTTCTCAGGTTGTCTGCTGTCCGCCCACTTGTTCTCCATTTGTGCTGCCCAATCCTCAATGTCAGGTATCTCCACATTCCTTGGTGCTTGCATCACACAAGCTAGAGATCAGGTGGAACTGTGGAAGTGGGGAATGGGAAGGTGAAAGGTTTCAAAGGCAAGGCTGGAAGGCTTCACTCATTCAACCAATACTGAATGCCCCATTCTCTCTAGAAAAGGGAATGTGCTAGGTGCTGCACATTCATTCTCATAGGGCATTATGGGAAAGTATTACTTGTTAATATGAAGTGAGCCACTGGCTGGGGATGGGTGGATCCTGATAGGCCTTAATTTCCTTATTTTTTTATTGAATTAAACATATTTATAGCAGTGTGCATAAATGTTAATTGTACTCAAACTATAGAGTATTTCCAACACCAAAGAAGGTAACTTCATGCCTCTCCAAGCTAATATATTCTAAAAGTAACCATTATTCTGAACTCTATCAGGATAGACTAGTTTACCTGCTTTTGACATTCATATAAATGGAGCCACACACTAGATACTTTTTTGAGTCTGGTATATTTCTCGCTACATTGTCTGTGATATGTTATACGTTTTATAAGTTGTTGTATGTAACAGTAGTCTGCTCTTGTTCATTGCTCTGTAGTATTATATGAATATATCAGAAATTGTTCATTCAAAACTTGGTGTACTTTTAGTTCATTCCAGTTTTTAGCCATTATGAGTAAATGTGAAATTGACATTCTTGTACATGTGTTTTGTTGAACACAAACACTCATTTCTCGCTTTGGGAGGCCAAGGTGGGAGAATCACTTGAGAGTAAGAGTTTGAGACCAGCCTGGGAAACATAGAGAGACTCTATCTCTATGAAAACATTAAAAAATCAGCTGGATGTGGTCCTGTACATATGTAAACACTCACTTCTGTTGGTTATATAACCAGGAGTGTAATTACTGATCTCATAGTGTATCTTAGTCAGCTTAGGCTGCCACAACAAAATACCATAGAATAGTTGGCTTAAATGACAAAATTTCATTATCTCACAGTTATGGAGTCTAGTAGTCTATGATCAAGGTTCCAGCATTGTCTCTTTCTGATGAGAGCACTCTTCCTGACTTATAGGTTGCTGCCTCCTTCCATGTTCTTACATGGCATAGAGAGACAAGCAGTAAGCTTTCTGGTGCCTGTTCTTATTAGACCACTAATCCCATCACCAGGGGCCCACCCTCTTGACCTCATACATACCTAATTATCTCCCAAGGTCCTATATCCAATAAAATCACATTGAAGATTAAGGCTTCAACAGATGAATTTTGATCATATAAGATTTGGTCTATAGCATTCTGCCTGACCCCTCAAAATGTATGTCCTTCTTGCATGCTAAATACATCCATTCCATCCCAACAACACCAAGAGTCTTAACTTTTTCTATCATCAACTCCAAAGTCTAAAATCCAAAGGCTCATGTAAATAATATTTAAGTTAGATGTCATTGAGACTTGAGATATGATTCATCCTGAGACAAATGTTCTCTCCAGCTGTGAACCTGTCAAGCCAGACAGCATGTATGCTTCCAACACACAATCATGGGACATGTATGGGATAGACATTTCCATTCCGAAAATGAGAACTAGTAGGCAAGGAAGGGGCAGTGGGTTCCAAGCAAGTCCTAAACCAACCAAAGCAAATTCCGTTAGAACTTGAGGTCTTAGAATAATCCTTTTTAATTTGTTGCTCTGTCTTCCACATTATGGTAAATGAAAGATGCAAAAGACCACATATTGTATCATTTAATGCATAGAAAATGTCCAGAATTGACAAATATGTAGAGACAGAAACTACATTAGTATATTTATTTCTAGGACTGGAGGATTCTGTTGCGGTGATTGAGAATAGACCTTTTTTTTTTTTTTTTTTTGAGACGGAGTCTCGCTCTTGTTACCCAGGCTGGAGTGCGATGGCGCAATCTCGCCTCACCACAACCACCGCCTCTCGGGTTCAAGGATTCTCCTGCCTCAGCCTCCCAAGTAGCTGGGATTACAGGCATGCACCCAGCTAATTTTGTATTTTTAGTGGAGACAGGGTTTCTCCATATTGGTCAGGCTGGTCTCGAACTCTCGACCTCAGGTGATCTGCCTACCTCAGCCTCCCAAAGTGCTGGGATTACAGTCATGAGCCATAGCGCCCAGCCCTATTTGGGGTGTTTTTATGAGTTGAGTAAAAGTTTCTATATTTATATTCTATGGATGTTTGCATAAGTCTACAAATATACTAAACATTGTTGAATTGCACTTTAAATTGCTGATTTTATATTCTATAAATTACTTTTCAGTAATGTCGCTTACAAAAAAAAGTTGGTCTTTATATTGTTACAGGTAGGCATGAGTGTTGGGGGAGAGCCCTCCCCTGCCCGAAGATCATAGTTCACCCTTTTTGTCTCTTAATATGCATGCTCAGGAAGTTGTTTCTCCCTGGGGCCTGCATTCAATTAACATTTCTATGTTAACAGGTGTGGACCATCAGGGAATGGCCTCTCCCTGGTGCCGCCCAATTATTGTTTTTAGAGAGTCAATGCAATAATTGCCTGAAATCACCAGACACTGCTATTGGGTGCGGGGAGAGCCTTCTCCTGCTCCATTAATGCCTAACTACCTGTAACAATATGGTTTAAACATATTGTAGCTTACAGTTCTTGGCAATTTAAAGGAAAAATCAGTCTTATTCTTCTCCCAGAACTAAGATTTAGGTCTTATAAAAGTAAAAATTCGTGTTTCTAAAAGATATGTGCTCTATGAACAATTGATAGAAAAACCACTTTTTTGAGGCAGACTGTAAAAATTATATCAGTGTATGTCTAAGGAAAGTGCTTCATGAATATAGTCATTGAATCTGAGTGTGAGCATTCACAGAAAGAGTTCACCTTAGATACCAGATGTAAGTAAAACCTAAACATATAGTGGTAAATGTAGTTTGATTTTTTTTTTTTTTTCACCCAGGGTGGAGTGCAGTGGTGCAATCTCAGGTCACTGCAACCTCTGCCTCCCGGGTTCCAACAATTCTCCTGCCTCAGCCTCCTGGGTTGCTGGGATTACAGGTGCGCACCACCATGCCTGGCTAATTTTTGTATTTTTAATAGAGATGGGGTTTCACCGTATTGTCCAGGCTGGTCTTGAACTCCTGATCTCAGTTGATCCACCTGCCTCGGCCTCCCAAAGTGGTGGGATTATAGGTGTGAGCCACCACACTGGCTAAATGTAGTTTAAATTTTTTATGTTTAGCATTGAGTCAGAACTATTTTACAAAACCTAGATTAAATCTGTTTCTATATCTATCTACCTATATATTAGTCTGAATAAATATATTTACACGAGTTCTGATCAAAAGTTGTTATTATGATTCTTAATAAAGATAAAAGATTAAAAATCCCGACAGGTAGCTACTCTATCTTCACCTCATTGCATGTAAAGTGCTAATTTACTGAGTATGAGATAAATATGACTATTCCCCTACCTGCTTGTTTTCTCTTGCAACATGTGGATTACCATACTCTTCCTCTTTTCCCTCCAGCCTGCTTTTCCTCTTTAAATATTGATTCATCTTTAGAGATTCATCTTTAGAGAATCAATTCATCTTTAGAGAAAGGCACAGACAACAGACTGTTTCTGTGATTGTGTATTTTTCTCCTGCTTATTTTCCTTAACCTTGGTAAAACAAACATCCAAAGTGATTGAGACCAGTCTCAAATACATTTTGGTTTACACTACAAAGTAAACAAAAACGATACGAAAGTATAATGAACATAAATACTAATAATTATGGACCACCGTGAAGAAAATCAACAGTACATTGTAAACTAATTGCCTATCAAGGGCAAGTGAATAAATGCTTGTCTCAAGAGTCTCTGTGTTCTATTATTTGAAGGGATGGAAGAATTGAAGCCATGCAAGGTGTATGGCTTAAGCCAAATTAAAGAAAGATAATTAGTTGGATTGGGAAATTAAAGACAATGTAGAATTTTACTTTTCCCATTATTTGCTAAACTTTAGTGATAATCAACAAAACAAAGAAATAAAACTAACCCCAAACCAGTCTTGTCAGGATAACTTGAGATACAGATTTCTCATAGTTTGGAATAATGATAAGCAAACAGGCAAAAAACACATAAAATCCTAGACTGCAAGCCTATCTTATAAGTGAGGACAGTCTCGGGAAAAAAAAACACATACACACACACACACACACACAAAACCACGAAGCTGTGAGGATGAGGTAAAAGGGGTACTAGGGACAGAGCTAAAATTCATTAAGATGTATAGCCTGAAAAAATAAGTTTATACTGACACATAAAATACCAAAAAAGTGTTTTGTTTGGTTAGAATATCGACTATATGGAAGAGAGTAAAAGAGGTATGTAATATGAATTTTCAGTGTTAGACTTATGTTGAGAGAGCAAACAGCAAAAAGGAAGAGGTGCCTTTTAACAATTGCACTGGAAAAGGAAAAATACTTTAAAAGAAGAAATTTAGGGTCATGCTAGCTAAATATCAGCAAAATAGTAAAGGAAAGAAACACAACAAATCTCCAAAAATTCAGAACAGAACTTGGATTTTGCTGTACTGACAGAACAGGGTCCTATAAACTCTCTCTCTCTCTCTCACACACACACACACACACGAACACACACACTATATATAGTTGAATAAATCAATATAAACTTCCTTTTAAACTCAAAAAGCTGATATTTGATTCAGTTTAAACTGAGAAGCAACCTCTTTCAACAAAACAACCATAAAGCAGTAAAACCTGTAAGATAACATCTTCAAGTGAACTAAATATACTCAAATACTTGGATATATGAAAAAAAAAAAAAAAAACTTCCTTGATTCTGAAATTCACTAAGAATAGATATATACAAAAACTGTGACCAATGAATAGAGATTTGCTTGAACTCAATAAAAATGATGAAAAAGACAAAACTATTGATAGAGATGTAATGCCCAGACCCGCGATGACCCAAAAGCAACCACCAGAGTCCAGAGACAAAGCCAAGCGGCAGGGATCGCTTTATTTCAAGTTCGAACTCGGTTCCCTCCAGCTAGGCATCAGATCCTAGGGAGAGACCTCGAGCTCGGTGTTTAGCCGTCTTTTATAGTCAGACACAAACAAGTTACAGCAAGTTACAGAGTCACTAGGGATTTTTACAGTTGTAGGTTTACAATTGGCTGACATTTAAAGTTAAACATTAGTCAGTTGTTCATTGGTTCCCCCACTTTGACCAAACCACAAACGGCCGCCTGCCCTGCTAGGGACTTTCCAGATAACCTTGTTGTTTTAGCATTAAGAGGAGTTTCCTGACTTTTCTGACCTCTGATATTCAGTATTTTTCCACTCCTCAGAGACAAGAAGCAGCCAAACATCCTCCAGTGAAACCCCTCCTTTAAGCCTAAAACAGCCTGAAGGCTGAAAAACCAGACTGCCAGTTCCGGAGAATCTCAAACTGGCCTGCTCACTGGGAGGATGGGGTGGAGCCTTGGGAAGTTCCTGCTACTTGCAGTGGGAGGAACCTGACCTCTCCTGTTCCTGGGTGGTAACCAGGGATTCAGTATGTGAGGCGGGAATCCTACTAGCTCAACTGTCGTTTTGCTGAGAGTCCCTGTTTTCTTTTTTTTTTTTTTTTTTCTTTTCATCCAATAAACTCTGGCCTCTCCCCATTCAAAGTGTCTGCATACATAATTTTTTTTTTTTTTTTTTTTTGTCGTGTGACAAGAACCCATATTTTCCTACAACGTTATTACAGAATTAAATATTAAATCACAAGGTGCAGAGCGATGGGGGAGGATCACTTGATGCCAGGAATTTGAGATCTGCCTAGGCAACATTGGGAGTTCCCATCTCTACAAAAATAAAGAAATAGGCTGGGCGTGGTGGCTCACACCTATAATCCCGGCACTTTAGGAGGCTGAGGTGGGCAAATCACAAAGTCAGTAGTTCAAGACCAGCCTGACCAACATGGTGAAACCCCGTTTCTACTAAATATAAAAAATTAGCTGGGCATAGTGGCAGGCGCTTGTGGTCCCAGCTATTCAGGAGGCTAAGGCAGGAGAATCACTTAAGCCTGAGAGGTGGAGGTTGTAGTGAGCCAAGATCATGCCACTGTACTCCAGCCTGGGCAACAGAGTGAGACTCTGTATCAAAATTAAATAAATAAAAATAAATAAATAAATAAATAAAATTAGCCAGGTGAGATGGCACATGTCTGTAATCATAGATACTCGGGGGCTAAGGTCAGAGCATTGTGGGAAATAAGGAACTGGAGAAACCAATGGGTGAAACAGGAGGATTTTATTTAGGTGGCCACCAGTCCAGCAGATTAATATCCAGAAGCTGAGCCCTGAATAAAGACAGGGCTTGTCTTTTATACATGCATCTGAAGGGTGGTTGGCTAGTTTGAAACAAGCTTGCAGTGGCACGAAAGCAGGTTTTACAGAAGCAGAACAGAGGTAGTTTATCAAACAGTGACAGGCTCATAACTCAGGCTTTCATGTGACTCTAGCTATGTGGGCCAGGTTGCTGTTATCTAGGTTTGCTCAAGATGCCTGCACAGTTTTATCTCGTGTCCTTCACTATGGTGCCCAGATGGCTGCAATCTAAGCTTGCTCAAGCACATCTCATGACCTCAGTGGTGCTACCGAGACTTACAGACACTATTTACCAAAAACAGGAATCTATAAACTCATAAAAACTTTCAGAGCAGGGTACACTTACACAGAGCAGGGGAGGGATTCAAGAGGGAAGCTGCTCATACCAAAGGAAAGAAAGAAAATTTGTTTTTTCCCTCGTATCTCCTGCTTCAAGAGGATCACTTGAGCCCTGGAGTTCCAGGCTGCAGTGAGCCATGATTCTGTCACTGTACTCCATCCTGGGCAATAAAGCAAGAGTCCCTTCTCAATAATAATAATAAACAAAAAGAAAATTGCAACATGTTCAATGAAATTTAGGATCAAATGAAAATGTCATAACAAAAATAAGACAATGAAAAATGAAAATGAAATTAAAAGAAAAAATAAACTGGTCTGAGAGAAAATGATGAAAATAGAAATAAACAAGGAAGGGAGAACATTCCTATGATTGGAGTCCTGGAATAAAAAGAATAAAACAATCAAAAGGAGTAAATTAATTTCCAAAATAGATTTTTCAAAACTTCCAAAATAAAATCTCAAAATATATAATGACAGTGATTGCCTATTATTTCAGTAAATTAACTTTAAAAAATATAGAATCTAAGACCTAGCATAGTAAAACAAATAGAAAAGAAAAAAAAGTCTTCAAATCCTCCAGGTGAAAGAAAAATTAAAATGTCAAGGAGTCTATCCTAGTGTAAACCAAAAATAAAATTTTAAGGCCCCCCACCATCTGAATGAACTTCCTCCTTAGCCAGGGCTCTTTTAAAAATTTAACCTGAAAGACTAGTTCATGCCATGATGGAAAGTGGGGGTCAGACATGCCTCATTATATCTTTCTGGCATTAACATCAACACAGACTTTAAGTCTGATAACAAACATTTTTCAACATATTCTGCTACTGGAGGCTTCATCGGCATGATAAAACTTTGATCTCCTTAATCTCTTATCATAACCCTGATATTCCTTTCTATTGTCAACCAGAAAATTTTTAAACCTACCTATAAACTGGACCCCCCACCCTCAAGTTGTACTGCCTTTCTTCCTCCCTAAAATGTGTAAAACCAAACTGCACCCCAACCACCTTGGGCATATGTTCTCAAGATCTCTTGAGGGCTGTGTCATGGGTCATGGTCACTCATGTTTGGCTCAGAATCAATCTCTTCAAATGTTTTACAGAGTTTGACACTTTTCATTAACCCTAGAATGAGGCTTGACAATAAATAAATAAAGCAAAGAATAAAGAAATAGAATTACATTTTTAAATCTAAGAAATAAATTGAGTGTGAGATTATATATTCAGCCAAACTATCACTCATATATCAAAGGCCTTAGTAACAGGGCTTTCAACATACAAGAACGTTTGATTTCTGTACTCATGAAATCTTTTTGAGGCTTTTATTAGAGCATGAGCTTCACCCACACAAGAGAAGACTGAGGAAATTTCACCAAAAAACCTAATAGTGTTTTAATATTTACAATTATAAACCTAAGACTAAAGCAAACATGTGAGCAGAGGTGGAATAATAAAGTACAATTGTTACAGGTTATAATTTAAAAAAATGAAATTTTTTAAATGAGAAGTAGGAAAAAAACAAGATGAATTCATCATTTTACAGATATAAATAGGTATTAAACATCATGATTAGTGATTCACAATCCAAATAATAAAGTTTAAATAAGAAAATAGTACATTAGAAAGTTATAAGAAAAAAAGGTATCCACTACAACAAAATACAGCCTCTTAGATAAATGAATAAATCATTGACTAACAAAAAAGCAAATAATATACACCTCATAAAAATATTAAAATATACCTAATTATAAATATTTGACAAATATGAGACCAAATATATTAGTCATGTTATTAAATATAAATAGGGTTAACACATCTCTAAAAATAAAAAAATTTTCATATTTACCCACAAATCAAGGCTGAATTATATGCTTTACACAAAAGAAACATCTAAAAAACCCCCAAATATAAACAAGCCACAACCTACCATTATGAAGAAAGAAAGGAGAACTAGCAAATATAAGCAAAAAAAAAAAAAAAAAAAAAAAAAGGCAAAGGAGAAAAAAATAAGAGAGAAATTTTTAAAGTGGTAAGAGACCGTTTTACAAACAAATACATTCACTTACTTAGATATGAAAACAATATAACATCACAGATTTTTGTCTTTCAAATCACTGTGCTATCGTTGTTTAGCATCTACTCTTTTAATATAGGTTATATGTATTATGTATTACCACAGGAATTTCACACTGAATGTGTGCTGAAAGCAAACTTAGAGAATTTCAAACCATTAAGAACTGAACTTCATGAAGAAATAGGGATAGCTGAACAGGCTGTGTCTCAAGAGAGCTGCTCATTCGATGAGCATTTTCCATTAGCATTACTAAAGAGAGAGTGATCACATTGCTTTTGGTGTCAGGGAAGTCAAACAAGTGCATAAAAGTCTTGGGGCCAAGGCACGATAATAATACAGACATTCCTGTGTCCGAGATACAGTACCTGGGTTTATGTGTGTGGGAAGGCTAAGTAGGCATCACAAAGCAAGTATGTGCAATAGCAGTGTTACAACTCAGAAGCAGGCTGAATTAACTGGAGTTAATCAGCCAGTTGATTTGATCAACTGGAGTCAAATCAGCAGCTGGTTATGTGAAGTTGGGCCACAGAGTGGTGACACCCAAGATACTCACATTTTTTAAACAATTGTATTTACTTCTCTAAAATCCGGTCACTCAGATTTAAAGTCTGTTCTTAGCAAACATGAGGACAAGCTCAGTGGTTAAGGCGTATGTTCAAAGACAAGTTATTAATGGGAGTTAACAACTAAGAAAGCAGTGGCTCACTACAAAAAAGGATGGAAACTTTTTTTTTTTTTTTTTTTAAATACCCATGCTACCACCCCTAAACACCATGGGCAACTTCTGCATCGCAGAGATGTCAGTGGGAGACTGACTATGACTGAAGCCTGGCCTCCTGAAACCCCTGTAGACACGCTAGCAGCAGGCAGGCAGTCCAGAGATGTGCCTTCCTACTTCACTGCTGGTGTCAATGGACATCTAATAGAAAATGTGATCTCTTACTCCAATCCAGCAGCAGAAGGTAGATCAGAAAGTCACTTTTCTTTTTTTTTTTTTTTTTTTTTTTTTTTTGAGAAGGCGTCTTGCTCTGTTGCCCAGGCTGGAGTGCAGTGGCCGGATCTCAGCTCGCTGCAAGCTCCGCCTCCCGGGTTTACGCCATTCTCCTTGCCTCAGCCTCCCGAGTAGCTGGGACTACAGGTGCCCGCCACCTCGCCCGGCTAGTTTTTTGTATTTTTTAGTAGAGACGGGGTTTCACGGTGTTAGCCAGGATGGTCTCGATCTCCTGACCTCGTGATCCGCCCGTCTCAGCCTCCCAAAGTGCTGGGATTACAGGCTTGAGCCACCGCACCTGGCCTAGAAAGTCACTTTTCTTGCTATGGTTTAAATGTTTCCTCCAAAACTAAATTTAAAATTTAATTGCTATGTTACTATATGCATAAATTTGACCTTTAAGAAGTGATTAGGTCATGAGGACTCTTACCTCATGAATGGAGAAATTTCATAATTGTGGAAGTGGGTTACTTATCACAGGAGTAGTCTCCTGATGAAAGAAGGAGTTCAACCTAGTTTTCTTTTTCTCATTCACTCTCTGACCATGTAATGCCTTCCACCATATTATGATGCAACAAGGAGGCCCTCAGCCCCATGATCTTGGACTTCTCAGCCTCCAGAACCATGAGTCAAATAAATCTCTTCTGTTAATAAATTACCCAGACTATAATATTCCATTATAGGAACAGAATATGAACTAAAATATTCCTTTGTTTCTAATACCATGTAATCAGGGACCAAATATAAGATGGCCTAGGGAGGGTTTCTATTCCCTCCATGATGTCAATGGAGACAAAATGAGGAATTTGGACCTCGACTTTCAGTCAGTGTAAGAAGTCAGCCCACAGGAACACTTTGCTCCATTGCCAACGATTACAGCAAAAACAGAACAAGGTGTCTAAATTTAGCCACTTCTCACCCCAAAATGAATGGGAGGCAGTACCCACCACCTGCCCAAATACAAGGAGAATAAAATCCCAGAAAGGAAGAGGTGAACAAATAAAGGAATTGTTTAAACTATAAGGAAAATACTAGGAAGACCCCTGACCAACTCACACATAAAACCGACTAGAAGAAAATATGCCAAAAAGTTTTATAACTGAACCAAAGTTTAGAATACCACCCAAGTTTTTAGAGTGGCCTCTATGCAGCATAAAATGAAATCATACCAAAATAGCACTGCAGGGGCTCTCAAAACTAAATGCCATTTGAACCACAGCCCACAAAACTAGGCCAGGCCCCATTTGCCAAACCTAACCTGGCTGACTGCCTGCTAAATAGATGATGTAAAATAGATCTAGAGTCTCCTAACATCATACCCCAAATGTCCAGATACATAAAAAAAATCATTCCACAAACAAGCAAAATCAAAACTTGAATGATAAAAAGTGATTACCAGATGCTAACACTGAGATCAATCAGATACTACAATTATCTGAAAAGAAGTTTAAATCAGCCATAATACAAATACCCAATAAATCAATTATGAATTCTCTTGAATTAAATGAATAGAAATTTTTACCAAATAAATAGAAATTATAAAAAGAACCAAAGTCAAATTAGAATTATGAAACATGTAAAAACCAAAATATTTTTAAAAATCTTACTACCTGGGCTCAACAATAGGTTGGAAATGACAGAGAAAATAAAAAGTGAACCTAAAGATAACTTGTGAGAATAATAGACTGCAAGAACTAGACTTTATGAATCTAAACATCACATAGGAAACAGACTGAAAAAAAAACTACAGAGCCTCAGATACCTGTAAAACAGTAACAAAAGAGCTAACATCTGTGTCATTGCTGTCACAGAAGGAGAGAATAAACAGTGGTTAAATGTCTGAAAAACGTTCTTCGAACAAAAAAGAAATGTTATAGAAGGGATCACAGAGTATCAGGAGGAAAGAAAGAACAAGGAAAACATCAATAGTATCTGGATACTATTGATCCAGATACAGAGAGTTCCCAGACCGTCCTCACAGGATGTGTGACAGGGGTGTGGCTTGTCTGTTTGGCTGTCATGGCTGCTGAAAGCCCCTACCAGAGGGCAAGCATGCAGACAAGCAGGTGCAGGAGCCAGAGCGAGCACTTCTGGGCTCCAGCCCCACAGTGGTATCTAGGGGTGTGTGCCTGTGGTTCCCAAAGCCTCATTGGGCATGCTGCAGTGCTGTTTTAGCTCTGCCATCTGCAGACAGCTTAAGTGTTAACCAACTCAGTGCCCTCTTGGTACCCAGGTTCTTGTCTGGCATCCAGGAAGAATCAGGTAACACATGGACTTGAAGGATGGTGAATATGGGGATTTTATTGGGTGATGGAGGTAGATCTCCACAGGATGGATGGGGAGCTGGAAAGGAGATGGAGTGGGAAGATGATCTTCCCATGGAGTTTGGCCATTCCCAGCCAATCTCCTCTCCAACCATCCCCAAACTCCTCTTGACATTCAGACACTCCTTCTCTTCTCTCTTTCTCTGCCATGCTGCTCTTCTGCTCCTCTGCTCTTCTGCTCTTGGAGCTGGGGTTCATATGGGTACAGGAGAGGGGGGTGCAGCAGACCAAAAGGCAACATGAATGCCTGTTCCCATTTAGGGCTGTGGGTTTCCAGGCTTGAGGGTGGGGCCTTTGCCAGGGAACCACCCTCTCCTATCCGTATTTCCCTGTCACCTGTCTGTATCATATACAATATACTTTCCTTCTTTTGAGTTAAAAAGCTGAAGCAAAAGCTTTTAACACTGTCTAATGCCATTTTTCAATCTATGTAGAGAAACACATTAAAATATATATATACTCTGAACACATGAAGATAAAGGGACTGAAGTGGAGACAAATTGTCTACATTTGTCTTAGGCTGCTAAAAAGCTCACACTAGCAGATTATAAATTATATATGTATAATGAAACATCTGAAGAAGCCACTAAAACACTATTAAAAAAATCTTAAACACAACAGATGAGACAAAATGGAACTCTAAAAAATGTTCAAGGCAACCGGGCGCGGTGGCTCAGGCCTATAATCCCAGCACTTTGGGAGGCCGAGGCGGGTGGATCACGAGGTCAGGAGATCCAGACCACCCTGGTTAACATGGTGAAACCCCGTCTCTACTAAAAATATAAAAAATTAGCAGGGCATGGTGGCGGGTGCCTGTAGTCCCAGCTACTCCGGAGGCTGAGGCAGGAGAATGGCGTAAACCCGGGAGGCGGAGCTTGCAGTGAGCTGAGATCCGGCCACTGCACTCCAGCCCAGGTGACACAGCAAGACTCTGTCTCAAAAAAAAAAAAAAAAAAAAAAAAAAAGTTCAAAGTACTTAGAGGAAGAAGTGAAGTGAAATGTGAAGCAGGAATGCAACACAAAGGGATCAAACACAAAGCAAACAAAAAATGGCAGACCTAGGTCGTAATATACAAATAATTATAAGTAGCTTAAATACACCAATTAAAAAGCAGAGATTGGCAGAATTATTTTTAAATAATCTAACTACATTTTGTTTAAAATAAATTTTAAATATAATATTATAGTTGTTTAAAATTAAAATATAGAAAAAATACACCAGGCCAGCTTAAAATACCTAGCATCTTCCTAAGCTCACCAATGATGGATTTTTTTTGAGTATCATTTTTAGTTCATAGAATTAAACATATTGAGGTATATATGAGTCATAATTATTACTTTATTGCCACTTAAATTGTATCATATTTGAGCAATGGGAGATTCCTCAAGTTTGCTTCTAAATCCTTTTAAAATGATGCCAATATTTATTGATAATTTTCTGGCTTTGAAGTATAGTGAGATCAAGTGTCATCTTGGGAACTTCCCTGTAAACTTCTTGAGGAATAAACAAGAAATTCAGAAAGGCAAAATTATTGGAGAGATTGGTTTATGGATTGTTAGTGATCATTAAATTTTACCTATAAAACTAAAGTACAAAATATATTAGTCCATTCTCACACTGCTATAAAGAACCACCTGAGACTGGGTAATTTATAAAGAAAAAAGGTTTAACTGGCTCATGGTTCTGTAGGCTGTACAAGAAGCATGGCTAGAGATGCCTCAGGAAAATTACAATCATGGTGGAAGGCAAAGGGGAAGCAGGCATGTCCTACATGTCTGGAACAGGAGGAAGAGATCAAAGCGGGAGGTGCTACACACTTTTAAACAACCAGGTCTTGTGATAACTCACTTACTATCATGAGAAAGAGCAAGGGAAAAATCTGCCCCCATGATCGGATCACCTCCCACCAGGTCCCTCCTCCAACATTGGGGATTACAATTCGACATGAGATTTAGGAAGGGACAGAAATCCAAACCACATCACAGAATACAATATAATGACCACTTTGTTTAATAATGTATATATAGAACACCCATTAAACTGGGTATAAATGGGAGTGTATATGAAAAGTATAAGATAAGTAATTGACATACTATTATTCACTGGTAGTAGGAAAAGGGCTATACTTTCAATTAAATGCTGAATGGGAGAGAGTGCTGAGAGAATAAGAGGTAACTAGGCAATTTCAGTGTTGGCCATATTAGAAAGCCAATTAAGAAGAGCCAAAAATAGACTAGATATACAATAAAAGGATATTCATATATAGTTAACAATTAAAAATAAAACATTCTTAAATATCAAAAATACACTGAGGCATTTTGTATAAAATCCATATAATAAAATATATTACATTATTGGAGCTAAACATCTCAAACATATATATATGTTACTATTGAGTGATCATAGAATACATAATTTTACATTAAAAAATAAGGTAGATAAAAATGTATATATGCCACTGCAATGTATTTAACACAAGATTTGTATTTGTGAACATGTGTAAGGCAGATGAGTAGATATGCATATATGCATCTATTGATCAGTCTATAAATCTATCATATATCTATACACTTACATTAAAAATAATAGAAGAATAAAGAGAATAATGTCACCATGATGTCAAAATAGAAGATAACACTCTCCTATCTCCCCACAAGAATATTGCATGCATTCACTGTCAAAAATGTCTCTATGGGAGACTCAGAATTTGAACAGATGCTTGTGAAACCCTGGTAGAGCCCAAGACCTAGGAACATCCTTTTGAGAGTGAAGACTGACAACCAATTGGCTGATCTACCCCACCAAGCTTGCTTCTGGGTTTAAGGTCCAGTTTCCCAAGGGACTTGGTCACAGCCCAACTGGGCCTTGAGCCTACAAACAAAACTATCTGCCAAGGAGTCCAGAAGGAATTGCACACAGTAGTGCCTTGGCAGAAATGTTCACCTGCCTGCTGACAATAATCCAGCAGAGAACCTGAAAGTTGCTGTGAGGCACTGCTCCAACTTTCCTCAGCTTAGATCCCAGGTCAGAGTAGCATACATACGAATCAATAGGGAGACTCGCCAGTATCTCACAGCCTGGAAAACTGAGCCTGTCTAACAGGATTGATGATCTCTGTCCCACAAGAGATCCCAAAGGGGCTCAGTCTCAGCTTCAGCTCCTCCCACTGCAGTAATGTCCACCCTTGAGTGGAGACCACACTCTTCAACTTCTGTTCACACAGTAGATCCCAATACTTGGTTCCCTTGGGATTCAAGTCTAAACTCCAGCCTTTCCTGCTGCAGTTGGAAACTATCCTATCTATGCAAAGAACAACTGGGAAATGTGCATCCATCTGGGCTAATATGACAGGCACACCAGCCTCCATCATAAATCATATCCTAAGAAGGCCCAGTCTCAGCTCTGGCCCCTCCTGTTTTAGTCAAAGAACTACCACACTTTTATAGGAACCTGTTGTGTGACACATGCCAATCCAACTAATGATGCAGGCCCATCAGCCCCCTCCCACAGCAGATGCTGAAGGGGCCCAGTCTCAATTCCAGCTCCTCTCCTTGCAATCATGGACCAATCACACCTGTGCAGAGACCTTCTAAGATGTATACTCATCTGGGCCACTGGGACAGTCTTCTGGACTCAAGCCCCTGGCCAGCATTTCCACACAACCCCAAGGTCCTCATTGGATCTTCCCCACATCCATCAGTACTGGGAAGCCACATAAACTTGGAGCCCTAACAAGATTCATGGCAAGTCTGAGCTTAAAGCCTCCTCTAGTTCTGATATGGCCAAGGTAGTCACAGACTCAGGACACAAAAAGCCAGTTGGCTTAGAGTCCCTGGAAGGTCCTCTGAAGAAGGACAGGCACAAACAAATGCAGACTGAAAAGAAAATTGAATTCCTCAATAAGTACACATTATCAAACTTCCATAGCATCAATATTGAAAGAAATGTGACCTCATCAAAGAGATACAATAAGGTCTTATGATAAAGTAGTAGAGATGTGTGATATTTTAAACAAAGAATTCAAAGTAGCTATTACAAGGATGCTCAACATACTTCAAGAAAACACAGATAATTAATTCAGAAATGTACATTAAAAAATTAACACAAAGAATAAAATATCAAACAGAAATTTTGAAGGTGAAAAATATAATGAATGAAATAAAACATGCAATAGAAAACATGAACATCAGAACTGATCAAACAGAATAAAGAATCAGTGAGCCTGAAGACAATCTTAGACAATAAAAATCAGAGGAGAAAAAAAACAATGAAAAGGAATGCACAAAGTTTACAGGATCTATGGGATGACATAAAAAGAGCAAATAGTTGAGTTGTTAAGTAAAGGAGGAAAGTGAGAAAGACAAAGAGGTAAAAAGCCTTTCAAAATAAATAATAACATAAAACTGTCAAAACCTGGAGGAAGATGTACATATCCAGGTATAGAAAGGTCAAATGTCACCAAATATTTTCAACCCACATAAAAATACTATGAAACATATCATAATCAAACTTTCAAAAGTCAAAGATAAAGTATGCTGAGAGCAGAGAGAGAAAATAAGAAAATAACATACAAGGGAGATCCAATATGACTGGCAGCAGGCTTCTCAGCAGAAATCCTACATAGCAGGAAGAGGTGGAACAAAATATATATATAAAAAAATTGACAAACAAGAATAGTGTACCCAGCACAGTTGTCCCACAGAAATAAAGGAGATAATAAGACTCCCAGACAAACAGATGCTGAAGTAATTGATGACTATAAGACCTGTCCTACAAGAAATGATAAAGGGAATGATTTAAACTGCAAAAAGATGCTAATGTGATTGTTTACTTATATTGTAATCATGATGTTTAAACCACATATATCTTTAGTAAGAAGACGAAAAAATAAAACTATGAAAATATTAATAACTACAATGATTTGTTGAGATGTAAATTCTTACATTAAAAATTCAGAATTTCAGGGGAGAAGGAAATTAACGTGTAAAGTATTTTTTTGGTTTATTTTCTTTATTGGTAATCAGTAAATTTTCATCAGTTTAAAAACTATCCTATAACTATAGGATTTTTTGTTTAAGTCTCATGGTAACCACGAAACAAAACCTACATAATACATATACCCAAAATAAAACGCAGTGGATTAAACACACTTCTAGAAAATTACATAACCATAAAAGAAGACAGTTCAAAAGGAAGAGAAAAGTAATAAAACAACTTAAACAACTAGAAAATAAGTAGAACAATAACACGAGTAAGTCCTTAGTTACTAATAATAACACTGTAAATGGACAAAATTTTCCAATTAAAAATCATAGAAAGGAATGGATTAAAAAACAAGACCGAACTACATGCTACCTATAAGAAACTTCCACTATAAGGACACACATAGATTGAAAATGAACAGATGGAAAAAGTGATTCCATGCAAATGAAAACCAAAAAAGAGCAGAAGTAGCTATACTTACATCAGATAAAAATAGACCTTAAGTCAAAACTGTAAAAAGAGACAAAAAAGATTATTATATAATGATGAAGTGGTCAATTTAGCAAGTAGGTAAAAGGATTATAAATCAATCAATCAATCTATCTATCTATCTATCTATCTATCTATCTATCTATCTATCTATCTTTCTAGATATATATATGCACCCAATGGCAAAGCACTCAAATACATAAAGCAAATATTAATATATCTAAAAAGAGAGATAGACTGCAACATAATAATAGAAAGAGACCTCAAAACACCACTTTCAACAATGGAAATATTATCCAGGCAGAATATAAACAAGGAAACATCAAAGTTAAGCTATACACTTGAACAAATGGGCCTAACAGACATTGAAATAAAGATTTCATCCAACTTCTAAAGAATATGCAATTCTTTCTCGTCAGCACAAAGAACATTCTCCAGGATAGACCCATATGTTAGGCCTAAAACAAGTCTCAACAAAGCCAAAAATATTGAAGTTATATCAGGAATATTTTCTGACCACAATAAAATAAAATACAAAATCAATAATAAGAGGAGTTTTGAAATCTGTGCACATCAAAATTAAACTTGCTCCTAAATGACCAATCAATGAAGAAGTTATAGAGAAATTTCAAAAATTTCTTAAAATCAATATAAATGGGAGCATAACCTATCAGAACCCATGGGAAACTGCAAAAGCTGTACTAAGATGAAAGTTTATATATCAATAAATACCTACATAAAAAAATAGACTCCAAATAAACAGTCTGATGCAACTCAAGTAACAATAAAAGCAAGAACAAATCAGTTCTAAAATTAATAGAATAAAATACATAATATTGGAAAAGAAATAAATGAAATGATAATAAATCAGCAAAACAGGAATTTGGTTTTTTAAAAATATAAACAAAACAACAAAACTTTAGCCAGACTAGGAAAAAAGAGAGGACCCAAATAAACAAAATGGAAGACCAAAACAAAATGGAAAAATGAAACTTTACAATTGATACCACAGTAATGCAAAAAAAAAATCATTAGGGAACAATGTAAAAAACTGTAAGCCCAAAAAATTGAAAATCTAGAAGAAATTCATAAATTCCTAGACATATAAACCAACTAAGATTGAAACATGAAGAAATAGAAAACCTAAACAGGCCAATAATGAGCAATAAGAAGAAAGCAGTAATTTAAAAATATACCATTAAAGGAAAGTAAAGGCCTAATGGATTAACTGCTGAATTCTACCAAGTATTAAAAGAAGATCTAACACTAATTCCACTCTATTTCAAAAAACTGAAGAGGAGAAAACATTTTCTAATGCTGATTCTATGAGACCAGCATTACCCGATACCAACACCAGACAAAAATAGCACAAAAAAAGAAAACTACAGACCAATAACTCTGATAAATATGAATATATAAATCCTCAACAACATACTAGCAAGCCAAATCCAGCAACACATTAAGAATATTATTCACCATGATCAACTGGGATGCTTAGCAGGGATGCCAGGATGGTTCAACTTATACAAATTACTAAATGTGATACATCACACCAACAGAAGCAAGAACAAAATTGTATAATTATATCAATAGATGCTGAAAATGCATTTAATAAAATTTAACACCCCTTCATGAGAAAAGTCTCAACAAACTAGAAATAGAAGAAACTTTACTCAAAATAATAAAGGCTATATATGACAAGTCCACAGCTAACACTATAGTGAATTAAAAAAAAAACAAAAACAAACTGAAGCCTTACCACTAAGATCTTGAGCAAGATAAGAATGCTCACTTTACTACTTTTATTTGACACAGTACTGGAAGTTGTAGCCAGAGCAATTAGTCAAGAGGAAAAAAAAAAAAGACCAAATTAGAAGGAAGGAATTCAAATTATCCTGGTTTTCAGGTGATATAATATTTTATTTAGAAAACCCCAGTCTCCACCACAAAACTCTTTAAACTCATAAATGAATTCACTAAAGTTGCAGGATATAAAAGAAACATACAAAAATTAGTAGTGTTTCTACATATTTACAGCAATCAATCCAAAAAAAGGAATCAAAAAAGCAATTCCATCTACTATGGCTATAAAAAATGAAATACCCAAGTATATATTTAACCAAAGAAATGAGAGATCCTTACAGGGAAAATGGTAAAACCCTAAAGAAAGAAATTGAAGAAGACACAAAAAAATGAAAAAATATCCCACACTCATGGATTGCAAGAATTAATATTGTTAAAATATTTATACTGCATAAACTGATGTACAGATTAAATTCAATGTCTATATTAAAATACCAGTGACATTCTTCAAAAAAATTTTAAAATCCTGAAATTCATATGGAACCAAAAAAGACCCTTAATAGCTAAAGCAGTCCTTATCAAAAAGAATAAATCTGGAGACATCACACTAACTGGATTTAAACTGTACTATGAAGCTATAGTAACCAAAACAGGATGGCACTGGCATTAAAACAGACATATAGACCAATGGAACAGAACAGAGAACCCAAAAATAAATTCACACACATACAGCCAACTGGTGTTCAACACAGGCACCAAGAACATATATTGGGAAGTGAAGTCCCCTTAGGAAGTGATACAGGAAAAAAAAAAAAAAAAAAATCTAGATATCCATGTACAGAGGAATAAAACTAGATCTTCATCTTTCACCATAAAAAATTAAACTCAAAATGAATTAAGCACTTACATGTAAGATCCTAAAACTATTACATGATTAAAAGAAAACACTGGAAAAATGCTCCAGGACATTGGTCAGTGCAAACATTTTATGACAAAGACCTCAAAAGCCCAGGCAACAAAAGCAAAATTAGACAAAGGGGATTATATCAAGCTAAAAAGCTTTTACACAGCAAAGAAAACAATTAACAAAGTGAAGAGACAACCTACAGAATGGGAAAATTATTTTCAGACTATCCATCTGACAGGAAATTAATAACTGTAATATTTGAGGATGTCAAACAACTCAGTAGCAAAAAACCCCAAATTTGATAAGAAAATGGGCAAAAGACTTGAATAGACATTTATCAAATGAAGACATATGAATAGACAACAAGTATATGAACAAATGCTCAATATTACTAATCATTAGGGAATGCAAATCAAAACCACAATGAGATGTTATCTTACCCAGATAGAATGGCTATTATCAAAAAGACAAAACTAATAGATGCTGGAGAGTATGCAAAGAAAAAGGAACATTTGTACTTTGTCGGTTGAAATGTAAAACAATACAACCATTAAGGAAAACAGTATGGTGATTTCTCAAAAGAAACTACAAATACAATTACCATATAATTCAACAATTCCACTGTTGGGTATATAGCCAAAAGAAAGGAGATTAGCATTTTGAAGGCATACCTGCGCTCCCATGTTTATTGCAGCACCATTAACCATAGCCAAACATGGAAGCAATCTAAGCATCCATCAACAGATGAATGGATAAAGAAAGTGTGGTATATATACGTAATGGAATATTATTCAGTTGTAAAAAAAAAAAAATGTCCATTTCCATCAAAATAAATAGAACTAGAAGTCATTATGTAAAGTGAAGTAAGCTAGGCACAGAAAGACGGATATTAAACGTTCTCACTCATATGTGAGATCTAACATAGTGGTTCTCATGGAGGTAGAGAGTAGAATGGTGGTTATCAGAGGCTGGAAATGGAAGCAGAAAGAAAGAATACAGAGAAGTTGGTTAATGGGTGAAGAAATACAGTTACATAGAAGGAAAATGTTTTAGTACTCAATAGTACATTAGGGAAAATATAGTTAGCAATAATTCATTATGTATTCAAAAAAGCTAGAAGAGAAGAATTGTAATTTTCCCAACACAAAGAAAAGATAAATATTTGAGGTGAGAAATGTCCCAATTACACTGATCTGATTATTACACATCATATTCATGTATCAAAATATCACATGTACCCCATATACATGTACAGTTATATCCATAAAAAAAATCCTCAAAATGTAAGAATAAAACATAAACTTAAGAAAAGTATTATCTGTAGACGGAGAGAGAATAAAGGAGAAGAGAGCATTGATAGAAGTTAGATTTTGCTGAATATAACATGTTTTATAAACTTTGAAACTATTTAAATACTTTGCCTTCCTTAGAATAAAATTAAACATAAATAGGTTGATATATACAGTATTATCTGAGTTGTTGCAGTGTGTGTCCAGTGTGTGATGGTGATGTTCCCCTCTCTATATGCATGTGTTCTCCTTGTTCAATTCCCACTTATGAGTGAGAACATGTGGTGTTTGGTTTTCTGTTCCTGTGTTAGTTTGCTGAGGATTATAATTTCCATCTTCATTTGTGTCCCTGCAAAGGACATTATTAACTCATCCTCTTTTATGACTGCATAGTATTCCATGGTGTATTTGTGCCACGTTTTCTTTATCCAGTATATCATTGATGGACATTTCGGTTGGTTCCAAGTCTTTGCTATTGTAAATAGTGCTGCAATAAACATATATGTGCATATGTCTTTATAGTAGAATGATTCATAATTCCTTGTGTCAAATGGTATTTCTGGTTCTAGATCCTTGAGGAATCGCCACAGTGTCTTCCACAATGGTTGAACTAATTTACACTCCCATCAGCAGCGTAAAAGTGTTCCTATTTCTCCACATCCTCACCAGCACCTGCTGTTTCCAGACATTTTAGTGATTTACATTCTAACTGACATGAGATGGTATATAATTGCAGTTTTGATTTGCATTTCTCTAATGACCAGTGATGATGAGCTTTTCTTCGTATGTTTGTTGGCCACATAAATTTCTTCTTCTTATTGTTAAAGATGAGGTGATCATAGGTGTACAGTGTTACTTATGGGCTCCTGATTCTGTTCCATTGGTCTATGTGCCGGTTTTTGCACCAGTACCATGCTGTTTTGGTTACTGTAGGCCTGTATGGTAGTTTGAAGTTTGGTAACATGATGCTGCCAGCTTTGTTATTTATGCATAGAATTGCCTTGGCTATTCAGGGTCTTGTTTCCGTATGAATTTTAAAATAGCTTTTTCTACTTCTGTGGAGAATGTGGAATAACAATGAATCTATAAACTGCTTTGGGCAATATAGCCATTTAATGATGTTCATTCTTTCTATCCATGAACATTGGATGTTGTTCCTATTTTTTGTGTTTTCTATGATTTTGTTGAGCAGTGTTTTGTAATTCTCATTGTAGATATCATTCACCTCCTCAGTAAGCTGTATTCCCAGCTATTTTATTCTTTTTGTGGCAATTATGAATGGGATTACCTTTTTGATTTGGCACTCAGATTGGCTGTTGTTGGTGTACAGGAATGCTAGTGATCTTTGTAAATTGATTTTGTATCCTTAAACTGATGAATTGTTTTTTATTAATGGAAGAAGCTTTTGGGCCAAAAGTATGGGGTTTTCCAGACACAGAATTATATCATCTGCAAATGGAAATAGTTTGACTTCCTCTCTTCCTATTTGAATGTCTTTACTTCTTTCTCTTGCCTGATTGCTCTGGCTAGGACTTTCACTTCTATGTTGAATAGAAGTGGTGAAAGAGGGCATCCTTGTCTCTTGCCAGTTGTTATGGGTAATGCTTTCAGCTTTTGCCCATTCAGTATAATACTGGCTGTGCATGAGGTATTTTCCTTAAATATGTAGTTTATTTGGGGTTTTTAACATGAAGCATTGTTGAATTTTATTGAAAGCCTTTTATTTATTTATTGAGATAATTATGTGGTCTTTGTCTTTAGTTCTGTTTATGTGGTGAATTACATTTATTGATTTGTGTATGTTGAACCAACCTTGCATTCTGGGGATGAAGACAGCTTGATCATGGTGAATTAGCTTTTTGATGTGCTGCTGAATTCAGTTTGCAAATATTTTGCTCAGAATTTTTGCATCAGTGTTCACCAAGGATATTAGTTTGAAGTTTTCTTTTGTGTCATGTTTCTGTTGGGTTTCAATATCAAGGTGATAACGGCCTTATAAAATGAGCTGCCGAGGAGTCCCTCCTCCTCAATATTTTGGAATAGTTTCTGTAGGGATGTTACCAACTCTTCTTTGTATATGTTTTAGAATTCAGCTGTGAAACCTTGAGGTTCTAAGTTTTGTTGTTGTTGTCGTTGTTGTTAGGTTATTTATGACTGATTTAATTTCACAGTTCGTTATTGGTCTGTTCAGGGAATCAATTTCTTCCTGGCTCAGTCTTGGGAGGGTATATGTGTGCATAAATTTATTCATCTCTTCTAGGTTTTCTAGTTTGTGTGCATAGAGGTGTTAGTAGTCGTTTCTGGTGTTTGTTTTTATTTCTATGGGGTCAGTGGTAACATTTCCTGGATCATTTCTAATAGTGTTTAGTTGGATATTCTCTCTTTTCTTCTTTATTAGTCTAGCCAGAGGTCTATCTATTACTAAATTTTTTTTTCAAAAAAAAAAAAAAAAACAACTTCTGGATTTGTTGATCTTTCCAATAGTTTTTCATATCTTGATTTCCTTCAGTTCAGCTCTGATTTTGGTTATTTCTTGTCTTCTAGTAGCTTTGGGGTTGATTTGTTGTTGCTTCTCCAGTTCTTTTACTTGTAATATTAGGTTGTTAATTTTAGATTTTTCTAACTTTTTGATGTGGGCATTTAGTGCTATGAATTTTTCTTTTGAAAACAAATTTATTTTTTTATTATACTTTAAGTTCTAGGGTGCATGTGCACAATGTGCAGGTTTGTTACATATGTATACATGTGCCATGCTGGTGTGCTGCATCCATCAACTCGTCATTTACATTAGGTATATCTCCTAATGCTATCCCTCCACCCTCCCCCCATTCCACAACAGGCCCTGGTGTGTGATGTTCCACTTTCTGTGTTCAAGTGTTCTCATTGTTCAATTCCCACCTATGAGTGAGAACATGCGGTGTTTGGTTTTCTGTTCTTGTGATAGTTTGCTGAGAATGATGGTTTCCACCTTCATCCATGTTCCTACAAAGGACACGAACTCATCCTTTCTTACGGCTGCATAGTATTCCATGGTGTATATGTGCCACATTTTCTTAATCCAGTCTGTCACTGATGGACATTTGGGTTGGATCCAAGTCTTTGCTATTGTGAATAGTGCCGCAATAAACATACTTGTGCATGTGTCTTTATAGCAGCATGATTTATGATCCTTTGGGTATATCCCCAGTAATGAGATGGCTGGGTCAAATGGTATTTCTAGTTCTAGATCCTTGAGGAATTGCCACGCTGTCTTCCACAATGGTTGAAATAGTTTACAGTCCCACCAACAGTGTAAAAGCATTCCTATTTCTCCACATCCTCTCCAGGACCTGTTGTTTCCTGACTTTTTAATGATTGCCATTCTAACTGGTGTGAGATTATATCTCATTGTGGTTTTGATTTGCATCTCTCTGATGGCCAGTGATGATGAGCATCTTTTCATGTGCCTGTTGGCTGTATGAATGTCTTCTTTTGAGAAGTGTCTGTTCATATCCTTTGCCCACTTTTTGATGAGGTTGTTTTTTTCTTGTAAATTTGTTTGAGTTCTTTGTAGGTTCGGGATATTAGCCCTCTGTCAGATGAGTAGATTGCAAAAATTTTCTCCCATTCTGTAGGTTGCCTGTTCACTCTAATGGTAGTTTCTTTTGCTGTGCAGAAGCTCTTTAGTTTAATTAGATCCCATTTGTCAATTTTGGCTTTTGTTGCCATTGCTTTTGGTGTTTTAGACATGAAGTCCTTGCCCATGCCTATGTCTGGAATGGTATTGCCTAGGTTTTCTTCTAGGGTTTTCATGGGTTGTTTTGTATTAACAATGCCTTGCCGTGTCTCAGGGATTCTTGTATGTTGTATCTTTGTTCTCATTAGTTTGAAATAACTTCTTGATTTCTGCCTTAATTTCATTATTAATGAAAAATCATTCAGGAACATGTTGTTTAATTTTCATCTAATTGCATGGTTTTGAGCAATTTTCTTATTCTTGACTTTTATTTCTATTGTGCTGTTGTCTGAGAGTATATGTGATGTCATTTTGTTTCTTTTGAATTTGTAGAGGATTGTTTTATGTTCAATTATGTGGTTGATTTTAGATTATGTGCCGTGTGATGATGAGACAACTGCATATTCTCTTGCCTTTGGATGAGGGATACTGTAGAGGTCTATCCAATTCATTTGGTCAAATATTGAGTTCAGGTCCTAAATATCTTTGTGAATATTCTGCCTCAATAATCTGTCTAATACTCTCACTGCCACTCACTGCCACTATTATTGTGTGGGAGTCTATGTGTCTTCGTAGGTCTTTAAGAACCTGCTTTATGAATCTGGGTACTCCTGTGCTGGGTACAGAAATATTAAGAATAGTTAGGTCTTGTTGACTTGAACCCTTTAACATTATGCAATGACCTTCTTTGTCTTTTCTGACTATTGTTGGTTTGAAATATGTTTTGTCTGAAACTGGGATTGCAACCGTTGCTTTTTTTTTTTTTTTTTTTTTTTTTTTTTTTTTTTTTTTTTTTTTTTTTTTTTGAGACAGAGTCTTGCTCTGCCGCCCAGGCTGGAGTGCAGTGGCCGGCTCTCAGCTCACTGCAAGCTCCGCCTCCCGGGTTTTTACGCCATTCTCCTGTCTCGGCCTCCCGAGTAGCTGGGACTACAGGCGCCCGCCTCGTCGCCCGGCTAGTTTTTTGTATTTTTTTAGTAGAGACGGGGTTTCACCGTATTAGCCAGGATGGTCTTGATCTCCTGACCTCGTGATCCGCCCGTCTCGGCCTCCCAAAGTGCTGGGATTACAGGCTTGAGCCACCGCGCCCAGCCGCTTTTTTATGTTTTTGATTTGCTTGGTAGATTTTCCTCCATCCCTGTATTATTTTGAGTCATTAAGTGTCATTACATGTGAGATAGGTCCCTGAAAGACAGCATATCATTGGATCTTGCTTTTTTTAAATCCAGCTTGTCACTCTGAACCTCCCCCACTCAGGGAGGCTGGATTGAATGTGTGACCCCAGAAACCCATACTTCTCCCACGGATCTTTGCAATCCTCAGGTCAGAAGATCTACTCATAAACCCACTCCACCAAGGCCTTCAGTCTGACAGACAGAGCTTTGTGGAGTCTTGGGTGTGTGTTTGAGGGTGCTACCAGAGGAGATTAACATTTGACTCAGTGGACAGGGAAAAGCTGGCCCACCCTGAATCTGGGCGGGCACCATGAAATTGGCTGCCAGCATGACTAGAAAAAGCAGCCAGACTTCTGAGTCTTCCAGCCTTCATCTTTCTCCTGTTCTAGATGCTTCCTGCCCTTGAACATCAGACTCCAAGTTCTTCAGCTTTTGGACTTTTGAACTTACACCAGTGGTTTGCCAGGGGCTCTTGGGCCTTTGGCCACAGACTGAAGGCTGTACTGTTAGCTTCCCTACTTCTGAGGTTTTTGGACTCAGACTGAGCCATTACTGGTTTTCTTGCTCCCAACTTGCAGATGGCCTATCGTGGGACTTCACCTTGTGATCATGTGAGTCAATTCTCCTTAATAAACTCCCTTTCATATATATATATATCCTATTAGTTCTGTTCCTCTAGAGAACCCTGACTTAATACAGGGAGTCTGACTTCACATTCTCCCAGCGTGCAGGAGATTTTCTACTGGTTTCTGATTTCTCACAAGGGAATTTGTCTCTGAATTGTTGCTGAATTGATGTGTATGTGAAATAAATAAGAATCTAAGGCTTTCTACTCTGCCATCTTTCTGGAATCACCAATTTTAAAATTAGCTATTAAAACGCAAATATTCCCATAGAATTTCTACAACATATTCAAATATCTCATGCCCTCTATGAAATTCAACCTATGCAGAAGGCTTTACTTGTATATTGAGAAAACATTCCCAAATAACTCACCTACAATTTCTAACCTCTCAATTCTGACACACTTTGTTGTTATTAAAATGAATAGATCCCAATAGTATATTGTGTATACTATTATATTATTTGTGTATAATACTATAACAATAACAATAGGAGTTATTGAATACTCACTATGTGCTTATCATTATGCTTCTCATGCATTGTATCATCTATCACCATAACCACTCTATGAGTTTGGTACTATTACACATTTTAAAGATCAGCATGGAGAAATGAAATTATAGAGGTAAATTTTTCAAAGTCACAAAGCTAATTTTGGGAGACAGAAGTCTTAAGACTCTTTCATTTTTTAAAAAACTATGCTTTTAAATACTATTATTTAGCTTGCCTTTCAACAACTAAATATGTTTTTATCATTTACTTCTTTTTTTCTTATGTAATTTTTCTTTTCAGCTAGCACAGTTGCATTCTGGAAATTTTTATGTAAAACCTCTACTACTTTCTACATGAAAAGTGAAATCAACAGAATAACTAAAAAAGAAAGATTTCTCAAAAATGTTTTTGTATATATAGTTTAAATTACATAAAATGTGACTGCTTCCTTTGAAGTGGTCATTTCCACTATCATTTGTTCTGATTGTACAATGTGTAGAAAAGAAATGAATTTCCCTGGAATTATCACAGTTGACAAACTGTAATGGTCATTAGATATTTTCATTCCATTTATTTTGTGAAGGACTAGTCACAAATTGATCTGACCAAAAAATGAATCAGATAACTACAGCCTTTAGCATTTGTAGATGATCGTGTTAAACTGGCTTCATATGAGAAGTAGTCATTTATGACTAAATGACTTTGAGTACTTGCTTGTGACCCATATTAGCTGGCTCATCATTTTCATGGTAGTGCTAAAGGCCAAGCAGCATCCCTGCAAAATTATCTCCATGTATTTCAAAAGTCTATAGAAGATGTGTCTCATATATTTACGAACATGCTCCATAATTAATCACGTAGTATTCATCTACTAAGATTAATGGCAAAACCTCATGAAGAAAGCACCTATGAATATATGATGTGTCTAATGTATATAAAGTTAATTTTTAGTATCTACTAAGAAACAAAAACTAAATGGTGAATAATAGAAATACATTTTTTACATAGAAAGACACAGTTGTATAAGGAGAGCTATTATTCTAGAATTAAACTATGAATTCAGTGCCTAGCACATAGCACTCCAAAATTCATTATTGTTTTTATCACCATCATCATCATCATCATCATCATCATCATCCAAACTTATACAGTGCCTCTTAATTAGGTTTCTTCTAACTAAAATAAAAAATAATTAGTTCTCAGTGAGATTACACCAATAACAGCATAAAAGAGTTTCAGGGGTACTGCCACAGTCCTGTTTTGTATATTTTAGACACATCTTGTTGATTCTCCCAAAGTCTATAGTAAGTGGATTTTGGTGGGTTAACTTTCAGATCATTCTTGTTTTCTCTGGATTCTGCATTTTTGTGAAACAACTCAATGTCTCTATATGGTTATATGCATATATATATATAAAATTCATATATGTATGCTTTTATATTTAGATATTCTTATATCATAATACTATTATATATTTCAAATATATTAACATAGTAAGAAAATTTTTATTGAGAAATTTTAGAAACACTTGCTGATGCCCATTGGAAGTCCTAAAAATAAAGCCAACTTTTCATCATTAGGCTTTCTATGCCTCTTTAAAGTAATTCTTTAAAATAGAACTATTAAAAATAAGAGAACTATTGATAATAATAACACTGAACAAATGGACAAGATCAACTTTTTTATAGTTTTGAAAATTAACCAAAGACTTATAACAATGTGATAAATACCTATCCAAGTATTAAAGAAAACCAAAGAAATTCTGCTGTGCCTTGGTAAAATTAAACTTGACACACTCACATTCTTCTTTCTAAGCTCTGTAGTAGCTTAGAAAATCAGCAGTATAACAACTTCCAGAGAAGGACCAAGTTTGGAACTGCACAGAATGTTCTTTCTACAGATCATTGTTCCCATTTGACCTGTTTTGCAGCTCCCTAGAAAAACTCTATTAGCAGGGTATTTTTTTTTTTTTCGGACTCAGGTAAACATCACAGCTGCCTGAACCTGAAATAATAATTAGGGTAATCAAGAGCCAGGCCAAAATCTTAAAAAGGAGAGATCTAGAGAGCCTTTTAACATCCCTGACGTATGCAAGGATTCTTGACGTTTACGTGTATTTCTTGGTTTGCATGATTTTAAATTTTCACCAGCAATGTCCGAGGGTATAATTTCTCCACATTATCACCAACACTTGTATTTTTTGTTTTAAAAATACATCCATCTTAGTAAGAGTAAAGTGTTATCTCATTTGGATTTGAATTTTATTTCCCTAATGATTAATAATGTTGAACATCTCTTCATGTGCTTACTGGCTTTTCTTTCCTTCTTTGTAGAAATGCCTATTCAGATCCTCTGCTAATTTTCAACTGGGGTGTTTATCTTGTTATTATTGAGTTATAAGGTCCTTCATGTATTCTGTATAAGAATCCCTTACAGGTTGGGCTTGAGGGCTTGCGCCTGTAATCCCAAAACTTTGGGAGGCCAAGGAGGGTGGATCACTTGAGGTCAGGAGTTCGAGACCAGCCTGGCCAACAAGGTGAAACCCTGTGTCTACTAAAAATACAAAAGAATTAGCCGGGCGTGGTGGCACATGCTTGTAATCCCAGCTACTTGGGAGGCTAAGGCAGGAGAATCGCTTGAACCCATAAGGCAGAGGTTGCAGTGAGCCGAGATTGAGCTATTGCACTCTAGCCTGGGCGACACGAGTGAAACTCCATCTCAAAAAGAAAAAAAAAGATTCCCTTACAAATATATCACTGATGAACATTTCTTCCATTTTGTGGGTAATCTTTGTATTTTCTTAAGGATATAATTTCTAGCACACAATTTTAATTTCATGAAGTTAACTTTATCTACTTATGTATTTCTATAAATGTGTCAATTTAATCTCAGTTATTTAATTGGCTAGTGCCATGTACTAAATGTTTGTGTTCCCCCAAAATTCATATGTTAAAACCCTAATCTCAGTGTAATGGTATTTGGAGGTGGGTTCTTTAGGAGACAATTAGGTCATAAGCGTGCAGCCGTCATCAGTGGTATGTGCCCTTATATAAAAAGGAATGAGAGAGAGCTCGCTTTTTCCCCATCATGTGAAGATACAAGAAAAAGTCACTTGCCTGCAGCCTGAAAGAGCATCCCCACCAAAACATGACCATGCTGGCCCCCTGATCTCAAACAACCAACATCCAGAACTGTTAAAAACAAATCCCTGTTATGTATAACCCACTCCATTTATGACATTTTGCTATATCAATCCAAACTGTCTTAGACAGTTGGCATATTCATAGCTTTTTCTGATGACTTTTGTTTTAATGAAGGCTGGGAGAGAACTACCCTAAGAATGAGACATCATTTCAGAGACACTAAAGTGGCTATGACAAAAAGACAGAAAATACTGTATTGGTGAAAATATTAGCAAAAAATATTGTAAAAAAAATAAGTGGCAAAAAATATGTAGAAATTTAAACCCTTACACATTACTGGTGGGAATGTCATATACTGTAGCCACTTTGGAAATAATCTGGCAATTACTCAAAAGATTCAAAATAAAGTTACCATATGGCACAGCAATTCCACCCCTAGGTATCCACTGAAAAGAACTGAAAACACATAACCATACAAAAATGTGTGTACAAATGTTTATAGAATCAGCAAATGTATAAGAGCTAAAAAGTGGAAATAACCCAAATGTCCAATAACTGATGAATGCATAAATAAAATAAGATATGCATACAATTGAACTATTTACAAAACTCCTGCTTAAACACTATTTTCTCAATAAATTATTTCCTAATATTCCTGGAACAAGTTAGTTTCTCCTTCTCTAATTTTTTTTTTTTTTTTTTTTTTTTTTGAGACAGAGTCTCGCTCTGTCGCTAGTTTTTTTGTATTTTTTTTTTTTTTTTAGTAGAGACGGGGTATCACCATGTTAGCCAGGATGGTCTCGATCTCTTGACCTCATGATCCGCCCGTCTCGGCCTCCCAAAGTGCTGGGATTACAGGCTTGAGCCACCGCGCCCGGCCTTGTCCTTCTCTATTAACAACGTGACAGCAAAGCATATGTATATTGCTTACCTACGTTAGTCCTAGGTACATAGTAAGTACTTCATAAATGTTAACTGTTACATTTTTGGGGTGTTATTAACAGTTGAGAAAATCTAAAGCATTGTTTGCAAGTTCTTCAAGAAGAAACTGTTATTTTCCTAACTGGTACTGAAGGCTAACTTTCTTACTCATAAAAATCTCTTCTATTTAATATCTTATCATTCTTTGCTTTTCAGCATATAAATGCAGAAGTTAAAATTACTTTTCTTGTGTTTTTAATCCATGAAAGAAACAAGCTGTTTTACCTAAAGTAAAATATTTAAAAGTTGTTCTCATACACTCGCAAATGTATTGTACCTAGATTTTATGCACAAATGTTTCTAAGCTTCTACAGAAATTCTTACTATGACTGTTTGATTCGATAATAAAATATAAGTGAAATACGGTCAAATGCATTCTTCTAAAAAAGTTAGGAAACAAGGCCCTGAATTAGTGTTGGGAAATAAAGGGCATTTGTTTCCATTCCCTAAAGGATTTCCCTCTTTTTTCCTTAACATTATACAAAACGTTTGTTTGGGTATTTGTGGGGAGTAAAATGTTTAAACAAACTTTTTATAACATAAATCTTTTGTTTATATTCTAACAATGCCGGAACCTTTTAAGTAATTTAGTTTAATAATCTCTCTCTCTTTTTCCTTGCTATAGAAAAAAAAAGTGTATAAACACAAGCTAACATCATAGTAATTTAATCTAAGCATCAATATCTTGCCATTAAGTTTTACAACACTGGGTGCCATTTTATAGAATAAAACCTACACTGACGCAAGGCAGCTCCTAGGAAGCCAGGCTTAAAATTAAAGTCACATACATTTCTGGCAGTGTGGAAGACTGTGTCCAAGACCAAAGCTATGCTCTCTTAGGAGTGATGAGAGAAAGTACAAGATACTTTTTCCTGGTTTAACAGGAGGTAATAACATAAACTCCCTGACAGTGACAGTAGCAACAAAAACAAATATCCATGTGATGGTAGAAAACAAAACAAAATCTAACTGGCCAAGAGTGCTTAATGCAAACTTTGACTTTAAGTGACCTATGGCAGCCCAGGGACAACCCTTAGGAAACTAGGCTAAAATACAAAAATAAGTGAGGCAAATCTGAGCACAGACAGCAGATTGCACACTGTAAAGGAAATAGGCTTCACAGAATTAACTCAGCCATCACTAAATAAATAAATAAATCACCAAGCACAAAAAACAACAATATTATCTTCCCGGTTGGAAAGAGTTAAGTATCCAGAGTTTCTACAATATATTACCTAAGAGGTCCTCTTTTAAATAAACAGGTATGAGAGATTAAAGGAAAGAGGAGAATGTGATCTATGCACACAAAAAACCAGACAATAGAAACTGCTTTTGAGGGGTATAAATGTTTGGTTTAGAAAATAGATTTAATAGCAGCTACTATAAATATGCTCCCAGAACTAAAGGAAAGCAAATCAAAGCAAAAGAGGGTATGATGACTGTCTCATCACACAAAAGATGCCAAATATGAGATATAAATTATAAGGACCAAATAGAAATTCTGGAATTGAGAAATACAATAACCAATAGAAAAAATTTACTAGGAAAGTTCAGTAGTGGGTTTGAGCTAGCAGAAAAGAGGATGAGTGAACTTAAAAAACAGTACAATAGAAAATATGCAATCTAAAGAAAACAAAGAATAATGAACAGAGAAATGTAAAGTACCAGTAAGTGCACATACATATGTATAATAAGAATACTAGAAGGAGAAGAAAGGGGAAAAAGGGAAAAATAATATTGAGGTAACAATGGTTGAAAACCACAGTCATTGTAGAGCAGAGATGAGCCATCTTGCTCTCTCATTCCTGAGTATACAACCCATAACATTGTAACAAATACCATTTTTTAAAATGTCACTCCATTTTGACATGATCTTTTACATAATAGGAAACCATAAACCTACATAAAATATTAATATTCTGGTTTTATCTTTGACATGTGAAGAGACTGGAAGTTGTTACTACCATCTGTACAAGAAAAAACTGAACTAAAAATCAATTACTACTCAGATCCATCCAAAACTGAAGTTGCAGGGCAAAGTGCCACCCCAATATTTGGAGACAGAGGTGAATCAAGAGTAACAACTGAGATATGGCTACCTGGAGCAGAAATTGCTGAAGTGATACACTGTTAGAAACATTTCAACTGTGATTTTGATGCATTTCTGGAGGTTGAGTGTGGACTCTCTTGAGAGTAAGAAACTCCTATGTTTCTAGGAAAACTATTGTTTTCATGGGATTTACCTGCAATAACCCTAATAGTTGTTTTATCTTCCTCTTCCTCTTCCTCCTCTTCCTCTTTTTTTTCTTCTTCGAGGTACATACCTGATTAATTTCTCCAAATGATCAGCTACTTATTTCAGCACGATTTATTGGTTGTCCATTTTCCCCCAACTGTATTAGTGCTCTCAGAACAATGCACCACAAGCTGGCTGACGTAAATAGCAGAAATGTATTGCCTTTTAGTTCTGGATGCTAGAAGTCCAAGATAAAGGTACCAGCAGATTGGTTTCTTCTGAGGGCTGTAAGGAAGAACCTATTCCATTCCCTTCCCCCAGCTTTTGGTGGTTTGCTGTAGTTTTCTGTTTTCCTTGACTATAGAAGCATCACTTCCATTGTCTTAGCTTATTTTGTACTGCTATATAACACAATATTTGAGACTAAGTAAATTTTAAAGAACAGAAATTTATTTCTTACTGGCCTGGAGATTAGGACGCCCAACATTAAGGTGCTGGCAGGTTCAGTGTCAGGTGAGGGCAGCTCTCTGCTTCCAAGATGGCATCTTAAACACTGCATTCTCTGGAGGGTGGGAACACTGTGTCCTCACATGGCAGAAGACAGAAGGGTGAAAAGAAATGAACTCCCTTTAACAAGCCCTTTTAATTTTTTATTTTACTTTAAATTCTGGGATATATGTGCAGAACGTGCAAGTTTGTTACATACGTATACTTGTGCCATGATGGTTTGCTGTACCTATTGACTTGTCCTCTAAGTTCCCTCCCCCGGCCCCCCACCCCCCAACAGGCCCTGGTATGTGTTGTTCCTCTCCCTGTGTCCATGTGTTCTCATTGTTCAACTCTCACTTATGATTGAGAACATGCAGTGTTTGCTATTCTGTTCCTGTGTTAGTTTGCTGAGGATGATGGCTTCCAGCTTCATCCATGTTCCTGCAAAGGATATGATCTCATTTCTTTTCACAGATGCACAGTATTACATGGTGTATATGCACCACATTTTCTTTATCCAGTCTATCATTGATGAGTATTTGGATTGGATCCATGACTTTGCTGTTGTAAATAGTGCTGCAATAAACATACATGTGCATGTGTCTTTATAGTAGAATGATCTCTATTCCCTTGGGTATATACCCAGTAATGGGATTGCTGGGTCAAACAGTATTTCTGGTTCTAGATCCTTGAGATATCGTCATACTATCTTCCACAATGGTTGAACTAATTTATATTCCCACCAATGTGTAAAAGCTTTCCTATTTCTCCACAGACTCACCATCATCTGTTGTTTCTTGACTTTTTAATAATTGCCATTCTGACTGGCATGAGATAGTATCTAATTGTCATTTTGATTTGCATTTCTCTAAAGACCAGTGATGTAGAGCTTTTTATAAAATGTATTTTTTGGCCATGTAAATGTCTTCTTTTGCAAAGTGTCTGTTCATATCTTTGCCCACTTTTTGATGGCATTTTTTCTTGTAAATTTGTTTAAATTCCTTGCAATTTCTGGATAGATATTAGAACTCTGTCAGATGGGTAGACTGCAAATATTTTCTCCCATTCTGTAGGTTGCCTGTTCACTCTGGTGCTAGTTTCTTTTGCTGTGCAGAGGCTCTTTAATTAGATTACATTTGTCAATTTTGTCTTTTGTTGAATTGCTTTTGGAGTTTTTGTCATGAAGTCTTTACCCATGTCTGTGTCCTGAATGATATTGCCTAGATTTTCTTCTAGGGTTTTTATGGTTTTGGAACTTACATTCAAGTATTTAATCCATCTAAAGTTAATTTATGTATAAGGTATAAGGAAGGAGTCCAGCTTCAGTTTTCTGCATATGGCTAGCCAGTTTTCCTAGCACAATTTATCGAATAGGAGATCATTTCCCCATTGTTTGTTTTTGTCAGGTCTGTCAGAGATCAGATGGTTGTAGATTTGTGGTGTTATTTCTGAGGTCTCTGTTCTGTTCCATTGGTCTCTGTCCGTTTTGGTAGCAGTACCATGCTGTTTTGGTTACTGTAGCCTTGTAGTATAATTTGAAATCAGGTAGCATGATGCCTCCAGCTTTGTTCTTTTTGCTTAGGACTGTCATGGCTATATAGGGTCTTCTTTGATTCCATATGAAATTTAAAGTATATTTTTCTAATTCTGTGAAGAATGTCAGTGGTAGTCTGATGGGAACAACACTGAATCTATAAATTATCTTGGGCAGTATGGCCATTTTCACAATACTGATTCTTCCTATCCATGGACATGGAATGTTTTTCCATTTGTTTGTGTCCTCTCTTATTTCCTCAAGCAGTGGTTGGTAGTTCTCCTTGAAGAGGTCCTTCACATCCCTTGTTAGGTATATTCTTAGGTATTTTATTCTTTTTGTAGGAATTGTGAATGGGAGTTCATTTATGATTTGGCTCTCTGCTTGTCTATTGTTGGTGTAAAGAAATGCTTATGATATTTGCACATTGATTTTGTATCCTGAGACTTTGCTGTAGTTTCTTTCAGCTTAAGGAGTTTGGGGGGCTGAGATATGGGGTTTTCTAAATATAGAATCATGTCATCTCCAAACAGAGACAATTTGACTTCCTCTCTTCCTATTTGAATATGCGTTCTTTTTTCTCTCTTGGCTGATTACCCGGGACAGAACTTCCAACACTATGTTGAATAGGAGTGGTGAGAGGGCATCCTTGTCTTGTACCAGTTGCTTCCAGCTTTTGCCCATTCACTATGATACTGGCTGTGGACTTGTCATAAACAACTCTTACTATTTTGAGATATGTTCCATCAATACCAAGTTTATTGAGAGTTTTTAACATGAAGGCATGTTAAATTTTAGCAAAGGCCTTTTCTGCATCTGTTGACGTAATCATGTGGTTTTTGTGTTTGGTTGTGTTTATGTGAAGGATTATGTTTATTGATTTGCATATGTTCAATCATAGTTTCTAGGGAGACCCCCTGAAAATATTGCTACGGAATAAAAGATGAAATGCTCCTGATTATTGTAACTACAAAATTGCATGCACGACTGTGTAAAGACAATGCCAGGTTGGACTGCCAGAATGAGCCAATGGTGCATGATGTGCTTCCCCCTGCAGAGAGCCTATGAATGGATGTGCAGTCAGGGAGGTTTCACATCACCACGATTCCTATCCCAGAGAAGCAGATGTTCATAGCTCTGGGAATGGGATGCGACCCTCGTGGAAAGCCTGTAAACAGACGCATGGTGGGGCCTGTCCATACGGATAAGATAGGGCTACAAACGCCCTCATCTTGCCGTGGCTCTTCTAGGCCTCTTTAGGGTTAAGGCATACTCCCTTCTGAGAATTTCTGGTCTAACCAACCGGTTGTCTAACTTCATGTCCTGTTTCTATAAATTGTTTGTAACCAGCTTTTGCTACAACTGTTACTGTTGATTAATATCTTGCTAATCACAGGCTATGGAAAGACTGTGTTCCGTTCTAAGGCTCTGTTAGAAATTAAACTTCACGTCCTATTTCTATGAATTGTTTGCAACCAGCTTTTGGTGTAACTGTTACTGCTGTTCCTGTTTTAAGGCTCTGTTAGAAATTACTGATGCACATATTATATTGTAAATTCTTACCTCTGCATACTGAAGTTCTGCATACAGATGTTATGTTAAAGCATTACTTCATCCCCATGTGACCATCTCACCTCATAATCAAATGACCCTAAATCCCTCACTAACCTACTCCCACCCTCACTAAACTTAATAATAAATGCTGGCATATCCAGTGCATTGTTGGCACTGTGGGACCAGAAGCCTGTGACCCCCCTGGACCCAGCTTTCACCATCTTGTCCGTGTCTATTATTTCTCGACCTGCCAATCCACCTGGGAACAAAGAGAGAGCCCTGTTGCATTGTGGGCTGCTGGCCAGATCCTGAAATAATAGTTTTTTTTTTTTTAAATATATATAAATCCTCTTATGGTGTCTTACACTGACTATTCATGACATGCTCAGACTTTCTGGTTTGTCCTGAACATCCCTCCTTTTTCAACAACCAGTTATTTTAGGATGAAATTTACCATACAAGATTCTTTCTTATATAAAATTATTTCTCTTTAAGCCTTTTTACCTCAAAAAAATTTCTTTATATTTATGACTTTCTTTACATCTTTTTTATTCCTGGTTCTTTTTACCTTGTTTTGTATATAAGCTTAAATAAGCTTTGAATCAGACAAAACTTGTTCACCTTTAAAAAAAGCACACTCACAGTTTTTTTTTTCACTTCGGCAAGAATATTTTCCTACTGTCAGACCTCTGAGCCCAAGCTAAGCTATCAGAAGCCCTGTGACCTGCAGGTGTACATCCAGATGGCCTGAAGTAACTGAAGAATCACAAAAGAAGTGAAAATGGCCTGTCCCTGCCTTAACTGATGACATTACCTTGTGAAATTCTTTCTCCTGGCTCATCCTGGCTCAAAAGCTCCCCCACTGAGCACCTGGTGTCACCTGCCCCTGCCCGCCAGAGAACAACCCCCTTTGACTGTAATTTTCTACTAACTACCCAAATCCTGTAAAACGGCCCCACCCCTATTTCCCTTCACTGACTCTTTTCGGACTCAGCCCGCCTGCACCCAGGTGAAATAAACAGCCCTGTTGCTCACACAAAGTCTGTTTGGTAGTCTCTTCACACAGACGCGAGTGAAACCTACAATATGTATTTATTGGAAAATACGCAAATAATGAAATATTAATTTAACTTTATATTATAAATTATGACCAGTCTACAAGTATTTATCCCATTACATTTACCTAATTATTTTATTTTGTTTACCTAGATTATTTATGAAAACTGTGATAGTAGTTATGAAACCATCATTGCAAAATTGTAACTGAGATAGTGAAAAAAGATTTGACCTAACTGACTCCATCTTGCTCTTAACCTCCAAACTGTCCTTGTTCATTCCTTGACATAGGCCAAACTAACTTTGGGAGAAACTTAGTTTACTGTTTTGCTTTGAAACAAAGATGATAACAGTCTTTTCTCAAAATAAACCTCCTTATTTTCTGTGGACCAGACTGCCTAAAGCCATAGGATTAGAAGTTATAGTAATCTTACTAAATTCAAGATGCAGCTATTTTCATTAAACCTATATCAATGTCTTATTGATTAAAAATTACACAAGCAAAGATCATTCTGTTTGGGGCTTGCTTTATAGTTTTGTAACCCCTATGCCAAATTTTGACACTTTATAGTATTTGGCAGGGACAAGTATGAAATTTGATTGATTAATAAATGCAAACAAAAATGTATGCTGGCAGTTCTTAAGACATTTCTAATATTACTTTACCAATAATTTTAAAGCTAGCTATTTATTAAAGATTTTACTTAAGTTACATAAACTTGACAAAGTTTTTGAGTAGTTTTTTTTTTTTAGTGTCTGATTTAAGCACTTTTTGTAAGTCAGTTAACTAGAGCTCTTTTATATACTTTTAGTAGTGAAACATTTTGTACACAACACATAAATACATATAAAGGTATATTAGTCATGCCAATGGAAGTACGTTTTATAGATTTATAAAAACCACCCTCTTTTTATTTCCTAACTTAGACTTTCAGATTCTTGATAACCTGTTTCACAACCCAAGGCAGTTGTCAGCCAAACAGCCTTGAATTTGCACATTAAAGGAAAAAACTAAGGTGAAAATCAAATAGCAAAATTTACATCATAAGGTACAGGGAGAAAAAGTCTGGTGGTGCTAGAGGGAGACACTGTTATTTTTATTTGAGCCAAATTAAACATAAAATTAAACTACACTCTTCCTTAAAACCCCAAGAAGTAGCCTCTCTTGCAATAACTATTTTAGTCAAAAAGAAAATCAAGTAAAAACAGAATTCAGTCAACTGAGAATAAATAGAAAATAAAACTTTTGCTCAAAAAGAAAAAAAGACAAGGTCTTAGGAGAGAAAAACAAACAAACAAAACCAAAAAGATGAAGGCCTTTTAAATACAAACATGCACATATGCACACCTACACACACACACACACACACACACACACACGTCTTGGATGTTAACCATTTATGTAAGCTGACTTTTAACCACTGAGTGCCTTAAAAAAATTTTTTTTTTAATCTTATTACCATATCTCAGCTAGGACAAAATCCTGCTCAACAATGATCACACAAATTGTACAATTTCTGAGCACTCTGAGTGTAAGCAGAAGTTAACACCAGCTGGTTGTTAATGCTAACTTTAGTCATTTAAAAAGAATTTACAAGACAAAATCCCTAACCAGTTTCTTAGCTAGTGATGGGTCTCAGGTTGTAGACTGCTCTTTACCATCCTAGACGCAGAAAACAACAACAACAACAACAACAACAAAAAACGACAAAAAACACTTCATCTTCCCTGTTGGAAGAGAGTTCAAACTCCATAAAGGAGTTACATGTCTTCCATCATCACGAAAGTGGGAAAATCTCGCCTTCTTTGTGTTGGAAGCAAGTAGAACTCCAAAAATAGAGTTGTGTAGCAAAACAAACTATAGATCTCAACCAAATTTTGGGAGATCAGGTATTCTCTGGAGGGGGTGCTCTCAGACCTCAGCAAATTGTCCTATTGATTCGAGCCATAAAGTTAGCTAATGCTGGAACCAAGCACCAATAGGAGATTTGTCAAAGGTCGGGGGCATCTCCACACAGCATCCCCCCATGGTTACCAAAGTGTAAACCCAGAAAATCTGATACAGGTCTCAGTTAATTAGAAGGTTTATATTACCAAAGCTGAAGATGCACATCCGTGACACAGCCTCAGGAAGTCTTGAAGACATGTGCCCAAGGTATTTGGGGCACAGCCTAGTTTTATACATTTTAGGGAGACATGAAACATCAGTCAGTATATGGCAATACTATTCTGGAAATAGGAACAGGAAACAATTCATTTAGAAAGATGTCAAAAGCAATTGCAACAAAAGTAAAAATTGGCAAGTAGGATCTAATTAAACTAAACAGCTTCTGTACAGCAAATGACACTAACAGCAGAGTAAACGACCTACAGAATGAGAGAATTTTGCAAACTATGCACCTGACAAAGGTCTAGTATTCAGTATCTATAAGGAACTTAAATTTACAATAAAAAAGAAATAACCACATGAAAAAGTGGGCAAAACACATAAAAAGACACTTTTCAAATGAACACATACCATCAACATACGGAAAAAAAGCACAACATCACCGATCATTAGATAAATGAAAATCAAAACCACAATGACATGCCATCTCACACAAGTTAGAACGGCTATTATTAAAAAGTCCAAAAAATAGTAAATGCTGGCAAGATTGTGGAGAAAAGAAATACTTATACCCTGTTGGTGCGAGTGTAAATTATTTCAACCATTTTGTAAGACAGTGTGGCAATTCCTGAAAGAGTCATTCATTAAAGAAATACCATTCAACTCAGCAGTCCCATCAGTGCGTATATACCCACAGGAATATAGATCTTTCTATTAAAAAGGCACATGCACACGTATGCTCATTTCAACACTACTCACAATAGCAAAGACATGAAATCAACCCAAATGTCCATCAATGGTAGACTAGATAAAGAAAATGTTGTACATATATACCATGAATATTATGCAGCTCTTTCTAAGAAAGAATAAGGCCATGTCCTTTGTGGGGACATGAATAGAACGCGAGGCCATTATCCTTAGCAAATTAATTCAGGAACAGAAAACCAAATACCACATGTTCTCGCTTATAATTGAGAGCTAAATGATGAGAATACATGGATCCATAGAGGGGAATAACACACAGTGGGACCCTTTGGGGGTAAAGGCTAGAGGAGGAAGAAGATCAGGAGAAATAACTAATGCTTTAACTAACGGCTTAATACCTGGGTGATGAAATAACCTGTACAACAAACCTCCATGACATAAGTTTGCCTATATAACAAACCTGCCCATGTACCCAAAACTTAAAAGTTAGGTTAAAAAATAGAAATAAGTCAAATGTGCTCTGAAATCGCATTTAAATTATACTAGAAATCAATAACAGAAAGATGGCTGAAAATTGTTGAAATATTTGAAAATTGATGAACACATTTCTAAATATCACGTGAACCAAATAAGAAGTCTTAAAAGAAATTTAAAAATATTTTGTAGTTAGTTAAAAGGAAAATACAACTTTTCAAACTGTGTAGTATTAAGTGATTAGATGGAAGTCAGTAGCATTAAGGGCATGTGTCAGAATGAATGAAATATCTAAAGTCAATATTCCAAGTTTCCACCATATAAAATCCTAAAGAGAAGTTATATTTAAGCTTAAAGTATGCTGAAGAAAATAAAGAATAAAAATTGTAACAGAAATCAATAAAATCTAAACCACAAAACAATAGACACTATAAATGATATCAAAAGAGCAGTTATTTTTAAAAGATCCTTATTAATAAATCTGAATAAAGAAAATGTGGGATATATACACCATGGAATACTATGCAGCCATAGAAAAGAATGAGGCCATGTTCTTTGCAGGAACATGGATGGAGCTGGAGGATAAAGATAAAGATCTTTTTCTTAAACAGATTTTTATTGATCAATAAAGATCTTCTCAAAGAAAAGCAAAACAAGTAAAAAAGAGAGAAGACACAATTACCAATATGAGAAATTATGTTGTGTTATCGCTATTGATCCCATGGTCATTAAAGGAATAACATATCAATACTATAACAACTCTTTGCTTGCAAATTTCATAACATAGGTGAAATGAAATTATTTAAAAGGCATAAACTACCAAAATGCACACAAGTAAAAATAAATAATATGAATAGAGTTATATAAGTATTAAAACATTGAATAAATAACAAACTTACAAGAACAAAAGCACCAGTCCAGTATGTTTTCACTGGTAAATTCTACCAAATATATTAGAAAGAAATGTTACCATTTCTCCACCATATCTTCCAAAAAAGAGAACCAGAGGAAATATTTTCTAATTCATTATATGAGGCCAGGATAACCATAATGATAAAACCAAGTAAAGACATTACAAACTGATTCTAAAGCTTATACCAAGAAGCAAAAGACCTTAAATGGCGTCACATTACCTAAAAGGAACTTTTAAGTTGGAAGACTGTCACTAGCCAATTTCAAGGATTATTATAAATCTTCAGCAATTAGAACAGTGTGGTATTGGTGAAAGTACAGATACACAGGGCAGTGGAACAAAATAAAGAGTCCAAGCCTCAGTAATGGTGGACGCCCCTCCCCCCACCAAGCTCAGGTATCCCAGGTTCTGTCTCGCTGGCATTCCAGGTGCCACTGGGCTATGAAAAATAACTCCTGCAGCTAGCTCAGTATCTGCCCAAATGACCACCCAGTTTTGTGCTTGAAACCCAAGACACATGCACATGTATTTTTATGGCAGCACTGTTTACAATAGCAAAGACTTGGAACCAACTCAAATGCCCATCGATGATAGACTGGATAAAGAAAATGTGGCATATATACACCATGGAATACTATGCAGCTATAAAAAAAGGATGAATTCATGTTCTTTGCAGGCACATGGATGAAGCTGGAAATGATCATTCTCAGCAAACTAACACAGGAACAGAAAACCAAACACTGCATGTTCTTACTCATAAGTAAGAGTTGAACGATGGGAACACATGGACACAGGGAGGAGAACATCACACACTGGCGCCTGTCCAGGGGTGGGGGGCTGGGGAGGGATAGCATTAGGAGAAATACCTAATGTAGATGACAGGTTGATGGGTGCAGCAAACTACCATGGCACGTGTATACATATGTAACAAACCTGCATGTTCTGCACATGCATCCCAGAACTTAAGTATAAATATATAAATAAATATACATATGTATGTATATATAACGAGTCTAGACATAGACCCACACAAATATAGCCAACTGATCTTGACAAAGGAGCAAAAAAATATTCAATGGAGAAAGGATAGTTATTTCAACAAATTGTTCTGGTAGACACAGAAGTTATGACTTTCACAAGAGTACTTCAAAATAGATTATGAACCTAAATATAATAGTATGAATCTTCTACAAGAAAACATGAAAGGAACTATAAGTGAGTTTGGTGATAAATATTTAGATACAACAATAAAAATTGACGAAAGAAAAATTGATAAGCTGAACTATAGCAATAAAAAACTCCTGCTCTGTGAAAGACTGTTAGAATAAAAAAGATATTCATTTTATCTAACTTTATGGTTGATAGCAGAGTGACTATATTTAACAATGATTTATTATATATTCAAAAAGAGCTAAAGAGAAGATTTGGATTGTTTCAAACCCAAAGAAATTATAAATGTTTGAGGTGATGGCTATCCTAAATATCCTAATTTGAACATTATATATTATATGCATGTATCAAAATATCCCATGTACCCTATACATATGTACAATGATTATGTATCAATAGAAATAAATAAATAAATAATGAAAAGACAAGTCATAGACTGGGAGAAAATACCCATCAAACATCTATCTGTGAAAAGACTTTTATCCAAAATATACAAAGAATACTCAATATTCAGCAATAACAAAACAAACCAACCAATGAAAGAATGAGCAAATATCTGAGCAGATATTTTACCAAAGAAGATATACAAGTATAAAATAAACATACAAAAACAATCAACATTCTAAGTAAGGAAAATCAAATTGAAAGTACAATAAGATACCCCTACTCTTAGAATGGCGTGTATATACATATATACATGCCATATACACACGCCATATACACGCCATATACACACACACATATATACATATATATACACATATATATACACACACACACACACACACACACAGAGAGAGAGAGAGAGAGAGAGAGAGAGAGAGAGAGAGAGAGAGAGAGAGAGAGAGAGAGAGACTGACTCACTCTGTTGCCCAGGCTACAATGCAGTGGAATATCTCGGCTCACTTCAACCTCAATCTCCCAGGTTCAAGCGATTCTCATCCCTCAGCATCCCGAGTAGCTGGGATTACAGAAATGTGCCACAACACCCGGCTAATTTATTCTATTTTTAGTAGAGACAGGGTGTCACCACACTGGCCAAGATGGTCTCGAACTCCTGACCTCCAGTGATTCGCCTGCCTCGGGCTCCCAAAGTGCTGGGATTACAAGGGTGGGCCACCGTGCCCAGCTCTAGCATAATTTTTTAAAATCTCTGAAAGTATTAAATGTTGGTGAGCAGGTGGAGTAACAAGAGCTCTCATTCATTGCTGATGGGAATCTGAAACAGTCCAGCCACTTTGGAAGACAGTTCAGTATTTTCTTCTAAAGTCAAACATAGTCTTACCAGCAATCATGTTCCTACGTATTCGTTTGATTTAGACAATTAGGCCAGTACAAAAGCCAGCACGTGGATGATTATTATAGTAGCTTTAATCATAATTGCTGAAACCTGGAAACAGCCAAAATGTTCCTCAGTAGGTGACTGGACGAATAAACTGTAGTATATCCATACAATGAAATACTCTTTCAAGGGAAGAATGCATTATCAATCAAGCTATATCAAATTATGGAGGGAACTTATGTGTATGTTCAGTGCTCAGTGGAAGGAAGCCAGTCTGAAAAGGCTTTATACTGGATGATTCCAATTATATTACATTCTGAAAAAAGGCAAAATTCTGAAGATGGTAAAGAGATCAGTGTTGTCAGGGGCTTGGAGATCATGAGTGGGTTGAATAGGTGATGCAAATAGGATATTTGAGGGCAGTGAAACTATTCTCTATGATTCTGTAGTAGCAAACATGTGACACTATGCATTTGTCAAAATCCATTGGACGTTACAACACAAAGAGGGAAACAGTGTACGCACATTACAAAATTACCGTTCAGGAGGTCAGGAGATTCTGGGATGTAATGGCAACTCTGGTAAAACAACCTGACTATACTGTACTGCAAATGTATGAACCAACCTCATGGAAGAAGTGAGAGATAAGAGTGTTGAGCAAAGTAACTTGGAAAATTAGTGGAATCTGTAAAAATTAAAGACAAAAATAAACCAGAGAAAAGTACTATACTTTAGTTGAGAAAGTTGTTTCCTGTGAGAGTAGAGGCTAACAATTCTGAAAATCATTCTAAATGTATACTAGGATTGACCAATTAGGTAAATGCATAGGGAATGGTGGGAGCCAGTTTTCTCAATGCTACAGTGGGTGTTTACAGATAAACAAGAGATAAAGAGATAACACTAGAATGGCTCCTATGGTAGTGCACTGAAGTTGGTGACATCAGTATGAACACATATTTAGCTTAACAGAGAGACAAATGATTACAAAAAGAAATATTTAAAGATATACGTTGTGTTGCTATAAAGGTTTAACTGAGGCTGGATAATTTATAAAGAAAAGAGGCTTATTTGGTTCACAGTTTCACAGACTGTACAAAAAGTTATTGTGACCAAATCTGCATCTGGTGAGGACTTCACATTGCTTCTACTCATGATGAAAGGCAAAGGGGAGCCAGTGTGAAGAGATTACATGGGAAGAGAGGAAGTAAGAGAGAGAGAGGGGAGGTGCTAGGCTTTTTTTTTTTTTTTTTTTTTTTTTTTTTTTAACAACCAGCTCTTATGGGAACTAACAGAGCAAAAACTCCCTCCCTCCCTCCCTCCCCATCAGGGAGGGCATCAATTCATTCATGAGGAATCTGCCTCTATAACCAAACACCTCCCATTAGACTCCACCTCCAACAATGAGGATCAAGTTTTGAAATGAGGTTTGGTGAGACCAACAACCAAACTATAGTATGTGTGTATATATTGGTTAGTATACATATATTTATGTCCTTCTTCTATTAGCTATGACCACCTAGAATCGATAATGCTTTTGTACTAAAGAATTTACCATATGTTCTCATTTATAAGTGGGAGCTAAATGATGAGCACATATGGACATAAATGTAGGAACAATAGGCACTGCATATTACTAGAGTGGGGAGGGAAGAAAGGGGGCACATGTTAAAAAACTACCTACTGGGTACTATGCTCACTACCTGGGTGCAAAATGCCCATGTAACAAACCTGCACATGTATACCCTGTATCTAATATAAAAGTTGAAATTAAAAAGACATATAAACCTAGCTTGCCCACATCTTTCTTTCCAAAAGCACTCTCCAGCATAAGGACCTGGGGCTCCTTGGAAACATGGATGATTCTAGGAATGAATCGGAAAACATCCAAGATAATCCTGGAGCATCTTACAATACAATAAAACAAGCAAATGCAAAAGAAAAACACAACACAACGAAACAAAAACATCTAAACTGATAAGGGTATGTCAAATGGTACAAGTATAGACTGAAACAGCTCCCAACAGACAGAGGGGAACATATTGAACAATAAAGTACTACTGAATTCGAACTCAAAGTATAAAATAAGTATTAATGAGTCTATCTTACTATCAACAAAATATTTAATAAGTAAATAAATAAACAGAAATCTTCCTGCAGAATGATTTCATGTAATTTATGTAGATATTCCACTATCAAGATGGTAGAACATAATTTCCCACTATTTAAGTTTTGGCTACATATGGTCACTTCCTTTAAAAGGATATAACATTGAAAGAAAGAAAAAAGATAAATAAGCATGACTTCCCATTGGAAGAACCTGAAAAAAATTACTTCAGGTGACCAAAGCTAATATCAACAGTGATAAGTCATGTAAGCATGTACTCTTATACTATGTGATGAAAATGGCATTTTACCTCTTTAGTCTTTTTCCCAAAAGAACATTATCCCATCTCAAACCTACGAAAACATTAGATACATTTCAACTGAAGGGGATTCAATAAAGTATCTCTCCTGTGCTCCTCAAAATTGTCAGGGTGATCCAAAAACCAAAAGAATCTTTAAGTAACTCTGAGTCCAGATGAGTCTAGGGAGACATGACTAACTTTAATAATATATACCCTGGATGATATCCTGGAAGAGCAAAAGAAGACTAAGTTAAAAACTAAATAAACCTAAATGAAGAGTAGACTTTAGTTACCAATGTTATTATTATAGTTCATTAACAGTAATAAACGTACGGCGTTAACGTGAGCTGTTAAAAATAATGAAAACCCTGTGTGGGAATTCTGTACTTTGTAAAGAAACTCTGTACTATGTTTGTAATTTTCTGTAAATCTAAAACTTGTAAATTTTAAAAAAATTATTAGGAAAAAAACTGTTCCTTCCTTTCACTTGTACTCTTTTCTGCTCTGCCTTATCTACAACTTGACCACTGACTTTTAAAAAAATTCTAATGAACATGCATCTAATTTCAAGAATTTCTAATTTTTCACGTGCACCACTTCCCATTTCAATTCGTGCTTATTTTTAACCCAAAGGAGTGCAATGGTGCAATCTCAGCCCACTGCAACCTCCACCTCCCAGGTTCAAGTGATTCTCCTGCCACAGACACCTGAGTAGCTGGGATTACAGGCATGCACCACCACGCCCGGTTAATCTTGCATTTTTAGTAAAGATGGGGTTTCTGCATGTTGGTCCGGCTAGTCTCGAACTCCTGGCCTCAGGTGATCCACCCGCCTCAGCCTCCCAAAGTGCTGGAATTACAGGCATGAGCCACTGCGCCCGGCTCATTTTTGTTTTATGCATAAAATTTTTTCATTTGTCTCCTTGAACCTTGTAGTCATCTTTAAGTTAAAAATTATGTTGGATTTATTTATAATTTCCATTTCTTCCAAAGTTAACACATTTTCTATATTTTTCACTTTATGGTGTTTTTAATGTTAACTTTTCTTATGTGTTTGCAAGTTGGTTTGCTGATTTATTTATAGTAGGACTATTTTATTTTCTTGTTTTTTCATGTGCTCAAATCTCCCTGACAAATGGACTTGATATTGCTTTAACTTGATCTCTGAGAACAGAACCACAAAGGAAAATATTATCATACATTGATTTCTTGTCACAGATGCGGTCTCTAAGCCAGCAGGCAGCTTAGCCAAGCTCCTAGCCACAAGGCTAGGCTTCTCAGTTCCAGCATCCCCAGTTAAACCCTAGCTTCAGTATGAGCTTGTAGCTTTTTCTTGGTATCCTTTCATGGGTGGTTGATTCTTGCCTATATTTTTGGTTTAGCAAGCATTAGTCCCAGCACATGTTCTCTGCACTATTAGCCTCTGTTACCTCTTAGGAATTAAATGTCTGGTTGCCTTGACTTGTTCCCCTTCCCTAATCTTGTAAGGTTCTCATCCTATCTTCCTTATCACTTCGTATTTATGTTTGATTTCCATTTTATAGAGATTTTGATTTTCTTTTTGAGTATATGTCTTTTAACTTTATATAATTTTTAGAGATTTTCTCATTGTTTTGATCAGCAGAAGCATTTCAAATTTGGATATATAGTATCATCTAGGCCAAATTTTTATAAACTTTTTTTTATTAAGACATAAAAACATGCATTCAGTTGACTTTGGGAACTATTTGTATTCACTTAAATTCTGAAAATAAAGTAGTATTTAATAAAAAATAGGTATGGAGAGTGAATCACAAGGTTATTTTACACTACCATAAATTTGAGATGTCAAAAAAATGTACATAAATATGGGTTTGCTTATATTATATTCATATAAAGAGATACTCTTCATTCATTCTTTCATAACTATTGAGGACTATTTAATGACACAGGAGTATTTTAATAAATATTACATGAGTAATTGATTTTCCTATATTAACACAAACTTGCATCCCTGTAGATAGCCATACTTGGTGATGAGATAATTTTATAACTAGTTGCACTACATTTGGTGTTATTTTATTAATGAGTTTTTCCTGTATATTAATGAGGAATACAGGCTTATTTTATATATATATATATGTATATATTATATCATTTTATGAAGTAATAATGGCTTCATAAAATGAGTAGGAAAGTAATTTTTCTATTTTGGAAAGATTTTCAAAAGACTGATGCTATTTCTTTCTTAAACATTTAGAATGCAACAGTAAAGCATTTTTAAGTGGCTACATGGCTAGTCTAAATTTTTATTTATTGTGTCAGTTTTGATAATTTGTGTACTCCGCACATGGCTTTCAATGACCCCTGCTTCTTGGTATTCATATCCCTGTGGTATTCTCCTTCCACTATTGTAGGCTAGAGCTAGTAAGTTTCTTCTAATGCATAGAACATGGCAGGAATGATGGAATGTTTCTTCTGTAATTAGATTAAAAAGATTTTCACTTCTCTCTTGCTGGTATTCTCTCTCTCTGAGTCTTCTTCTGTGTTTGCTGTTATAGAGAGGGCTTTCTGGCAAGGAGGAGCTTTCAGCCAACAATCAGCAAGGGACTGAGCCCCTCAGTCTAATATCCTTCAAGAAACTGAATCCTGCTGTCAACCACATGTGCAAGCTTGGAAGCAAATACTTTCTCAACTGACCCTTCAGATTTGAGAGATTACAGAACCTGGCTTGACAGCTTGGTTGTGGCCTTCTGAAGGGCTTTGAAGCAGAGGACCCAAATAAGCCATGTCCAGATTGCTGACCCATAGACATTTCAAGATGATACATATGTGTTCTTTTAAGCCACTAGATTTTTGAATGGTTTGTTACATTACAATAGATAATGAATGCGACTTATTTAGTGGATCTTGTTCACTTCCAATATTAGTGATTTCTGATTGTTTTTAAACTTAATTCTGTTTCTCCTACATACTGTTGTTTTAATTTTCAATTCTTTAATTTTTTAAAGCAACTACTTTATCAATGTATGATTAGCATACAGTCCACTGCACATATTGTAAGTGTACTCTTGAACAAGTTTGGACATTTGATTTATTCTGTTGATATTTTATTTAGTTATCTACATATGAATTTTTTTTTTTAGTTTATTACATTGTATAGGACCTCCAGTAAAATGTTAAACTGATAGATAACAGGAAACATCCTTGCATTTTTCCTGATCTAAGACAGAAAGTATTTATTCCTTAATCATGAAGTATAATGCAAGCTATGCATTTTTTTATATATACCCTTTATCAGGTTGAGTAATTTCTCTCTATTTGTAGTTTGCTGAGATGTTTCTATCAATATCAGATTCTACCTCGCCCGGCTAGTTTCTTCTATTTTTTTTAGTAGAGACGGGGTTTCACAGTGTTAGCCAGGATGGTCTCGATCTCCTGACCTCGTGATCCGCCCGTCTCGGCCTCCCAAAGTGCTGGGATTACAGGCTTGAGCCACCGCGCCCGGCCAAGAGCTCTTTTAACATATATGACTTACCACCATCTTGCTCTGCCCTCCCCGTAACTTGTTTTAAAAATATCTTTATTTTGTAGTTTATCTTTCTTGCTTTCATTGTTATAATGATAGCATTGTTTTGTTGCAACTGTTTATATCTTCCACAAAGACAAGGCCAAGTTCCATCTGTTTTCATTCCTGCTCTTTCACATCTAGGATAAATATTTTCTCTATTTATGACTTATCAACTCCTTTACTTTCGAGGACACTCACTTATCGTACAGATCTGGATGTTCCTGAGAAACTTTCATATTTTTCTTGAAAATACGCTGTGTTTTGAAACAAACAATACATATTGTAAAAGCATCTTGAATAGAAAACATAAGATTTTTACAGAGAGGGCCTTCATTAACTAAATATTACCTCAAACTTACACATTCATCGTGCACTGTGTGCATGTGTGTGGGTGGGTGGGTTAGAGAGAGAAAGAAAGACAGAGAGAGAGGATTTGATGACTTAATCAAATTTGCTAAAATGTTCTTTGTGGTATTTTCTTGTAACATAATAAATTTAAATAATTCAAGTGAAGATATAATCTGAGTAGTTCCTGAGACTACTGTGTTGATTACTAACTGTCAAAATCAAAATTCTTGATTTGATGACATGGTCAAAATCAATCCATGAGCTAAACATTTAACAATCAGTACAGCTTCTAAAATTCCTATGTACAGGTCATGGCCTTATTTACAAGGAACTTATATTTAATCAGCATAGACAAAGAAAACTCGTAACTAATGGTCATCTTTATCTAAGTAATATTTTAAAAGATATTTCAATACGAAAGACATTTTCCAAATTACCTGGAGACTTATAAAATATTATAAATGAAAAACTGTTGAGAATAAAAATAAATTAACAGACTTCCTTCTTTCAGGATTGCTGTTTTTTTTTTTTCTTGCTTTTGTACATTCTAGATTTATAGACATGACTGAATCATTAGAAAAGGGAAATGAGGAAAATATCCAGAAAATCTTGATTGGAAGAGAGCCCTCTGTTAACTTTATGATTTTCTACAATTATGTTAGACTAAAATTAATATAAACAAATCAGTTGGAATTTTGAGAATTTTTTGTGTTAACATGTACTGTAGATGCAGTGCTACCTCCAGTGTATTTTTCTTTATTAGATAGAAGATGAGTCCTCACACATTTAAAGCTCATAGCTAACACTTGGTTTTGGGAGGTTTTTTTTTTTTTTTTTTTTTTTAGCAGATTTTACTTGATGTGAAGACAGCCAAATATGCAAAAAAAAAAAAAAAAATTGTCAGCATTTTCTCGTGCTGCTTCTAATTCTTAGTAACAGTAGGATGAGGCAAATTTAGAGTGTCAACGAGGCACTTTTGATGGTCTTTTTTGGTTTAGAGAATTTCAGTGCACATAAAATCAATGTAGGCAACAAATATTACTTTGAATCAGATTTGTACATTTAAAATTAGGTTATGTTTTGATGTACCAGTAATTTGAGGGAAATGAAAATTTCAGATTTTTAATAGGCCTTCAAATATTTATATACAGCTGCAGAGGTCCAGAAGGTTATTGGGTAAAACAAGTTTGAAAAATGCCTTTACATATTAGTGAATAGCATTTATTTTCTTCAATGAATAGGCAGGTAACACTTTTGCACAAAAGAGTAATGAAATATGTTTTTGGAAATGTATTTTAATGCAAAATATGGAAACTGCTTAATGATTGTTTTGCTTCAACACTTAAGATAATTGAGGTAGGATACTCTCAATGACAAAATGTGGCCAGTACGTTACCTCTAATATACCTAACTATATAGATGTGTGATGTGTGTGTGTATAGATCAACAGATGTATTATGAGTTGCATCAAAATGTCAGCTTTAGATGGATTAAGTTGACTTGCAAAGAACAAGACTCTTATATTTATTCTGTTCACAATGCACTGCAAATCCCTTCCATGTAATCTAAAAGAAGGATTACCATAAATGAGAAAACTTTGTAGAAAGACTCAGTGGAAATCTTAAAAGACATCCTTTATCTCCAAAACATTTCAGTGTGCCAAAAGTTACAATAAACACAGATTTAGTGCAACCATAGGACAATAAAATAAAGTGAAAATTTTGAATATCATGAAAAGACTCTGGTACCTAAAAGGAACAGTACCTTCAACTTAAATTTTGCAAAATATATCAGAAACCAAGTAGCCTCTTAAGCATCTCATAAAAGATAAAAATCAGAAAACAAGCAGAATCCTTTATATAAAATATACAGATTTAAACAGAGGCAGAAAAAATACACTTTAGTAGTATGTGTTAAGCATGCAGAGATTTGGAAAAATACATCACATTTTTAAGGTTGTTTCTTTTTTTCTTTACTTCACTTGAGAGCAGAGAAGAAACTATCATTTCTTGAGTACCCTCCATTGTGCCAGAAACTGTGTGGGTAATTTAAACACATTATTTTACTTATCTCAAGAAGTTTTTATTTTAAAATTAACTCAGCCTATAATGTTAAAAGGAAATATTGTATTCCTACTACAATCAGGAGAACCAGATGTAAAAAATAATCAGTAAACATTTTCATAGGTGTATATTCAGAGTGCATGTTTAGCCTTGCATTTCTACTTATTTATTGAAAATACTAACTTTTCAAACATTTTCCTAGCAGTATGACATGTTTTAGACAGAAAACCTTTACAAGTTGGCTACATCACGTTTTCTGAGCATCGGAAACAAATGTGTATAAGGCCACTATTTACCGTTATTTAATGCCACTGTAGTGCTCTTCAGATATAAAAGAGGAATGAGCTATAAATTTTGATGTTATATAGTGAGTATAAAAAGAATGACCTGTGCTAAATGAAAAGTGATCAACATAGCATAATATTTAAGTAAGTGCTAACTTTGATATAGTGAAATATCAAAAGTATTTTTTAAACAGTTTATGCGTTGAACAGGAAGGAAAAAAAGACTAATTCATGGAAAGGTATGGAAACTGACATGATCATCTTTGCAAAGATGGAAAGAGTATTTCCAGTTAAGGTGATAAGAAGCGCCAAGAGGTAAAAGCAAGAGTAAACATGACAGGCATTAGGAATTAGCAGATGATGTTTGCAAGAATAATGGGCACATGCTGGGGAGTGGCAGAATCTAAGATTGGGTGGGGTAGGTAAAGCCAGCTTAGCAAAGTATAATCAATCTCATGCTTAAAAGCATGAGGAAGTTTCATTTAATTTGCAGCTATTGTAGGTCTTAAAGTAGAGTGAAGAATAATGCATGACATTCCACAAAAAACATCTTTAAATCTTTATGTCTGTCAGAGTGGGGGTGCATAAACTGTCTTCAAGGTGATCAGTTAAAAAACTATCGCATTTCTTCAGACATAAGATAATGTGGAACCTAGGTTGGGGTGATGTTAGTAGTAGGTGAGAAAAAACTATGCTTCAGAAATTATTCAATTAATAAACAACTTTTATAATTTAGATCCATAGAAATGAATAGAAGGCTGAAATGAAGGATGGATAAAAATGCCATAGGCAGAAAATTGTATAGTGAGAAAAACACCAGTTGACTCTTATCTGGTTCCCTCACTAACTACATATGTAAACCTAAGCAAGACACATTCACTTTGAAGTTTGTTTTTCCTTCTGTAAAATGAAGAGATTGTATTAAGCCTCTTAAACATTCTCTAAATACTTGAATGGAAACGATAACTAAGGAATAATGATAAAAGAGTTTTATAATTGATAATGTTGTATGAGGTGAAGATAGCACATCCACGTTTGATACATGGGAGAAGAAAAGATTTAATGCTTAGGTGTTAAGGTCATAATCAATTATGTGCACTTGTGAGTTATAACAATCACCATTCTATCAGCTACAGTTAGGTGAACAGACCAGACCTCAAAATACAAACATTGCAGATATATATCTGGAAAAACAATTAAACCAAACCATTATTCTTTATGCTTCTGACATCCTGGTATATACTCTCCTTGGGCCAATTATTATTTAACAACATAGCTATATATTGAGTCAAAGGAAATATTAAGGGATTAGGTAAAATGTAAAAGTTTAGGGAGAAACAGTCAAATAAAGCAATTTTTAGTACTTAAAAATGAATTCATCAAATTGTAGATGTAGATCCTATCCTCTTTTAAGTTCAGGAGTACATATGCAGGCTTGTTAGATAGGTAAATTTGTGTCATGAGGCTTTGTTGTACAGATTATTTAATCACGCAGGTGTTAAGCCTAGTACCCACTAGTTATTTTTCCTAATCCTCTACCTGCCACCCTTCACCCTACTCTCCAATAGGTCTCAGTGTGTGTTGCATCTTTCTGTTTCCATGTGTTCTCATCATTTAGCTCCAAATTATAAGTGAGACCAAGCAGCATTCAGTTTTCTGTTCCTGAATTAATTTGCTAAGAATAACAGCCTCCAGCTCCATCCATGTCCCTACAAAGGACACGATTTTTTTTATGGCTGCATAGTATGCCGTGGTATATATTTACTACATTTTCTTTATCCAGTCTACCATTGATGAGGATTTAGGTTGATTCCATGTCTTTGCTACTGGGAATAGTGCTGCAATAAACATACACAAGCATATGTCTTTATAATGGAAAGATGTATATCCCTTTGGATATGTATCCAGTGATGGGATGCCTAGGTTGAATGGTATTTCTGTTCTTAGCTCTTTGAGAAGTTTCCATACTGTCTTCCACAATGGTTGAACTAATATACACTCACACTAATAGTGTATAAATGATCTTTTTTTCTACAACATTGCCAGCATCTGTTTTTTTTTTTGACTTCTCATTAAGAGTCATTCTGACTGGTGTGAACTGGTATCTCATTGCAGTTTTGATTTGCATTTCTCTCATGATCAGTGATGTTGAGCATTTTGTAAACTGATTGTTGGCTGCATGTATGTCTTCTTTTGAAAAGTGCCTGTTCATGCCCTTTGCCCACATTTTAGTAGGACTGTTTTTGTTTTTTTTTTTTTTCTTCTTGTAAATTTAAGTTCCTTGTAGGTGATGGATATTAGACCTTTGTTGAATGCATAGTTTTCAAAATTTTTCTCCCATTCTGTAGATTGTCTGTTTACTTTGTTGATAGCGTCCTTGCCTGTACAGTCTCTTTTGTTTAATTAGATCCCATTTATCAATTTTTGCTTTTGTTGTAATTGCTTTAGGTGTCTTTATTATAAAATTTTTGCCCGTGCCTATGTCCTGAATAGTATTGCCTAGGTTGTCTTCCAGGGCTTTTATAGTTTTGGGTTTTACATTTAAGTCTTTAATTCATCTTGAGTTAATTTTTGTACATGGTGTAAGGAAGGAGTCTAGATTTAATCTTCTGCCTATGGCTAGCCAGTTATCCCAGCACCATTTATTAATGGGGAATCCTTTCCCCATTGTTTGTTTTTGTCAGGTTTGTCGAAGATCAGATACTTGTAGATGTGGAATCTTATTTCTGGGTTCTCAATTGTGTTCCTTTGGTCTATGCGATTGTTTTTGTACCAGCACCATGCTGTTTTGGTTACTGTAGTCATGTAATAGATTTTGAAGTCAAGCAACAACCTTCCAGCTTTGTTCTTTTTGCTTAGGATTGCCTTGGCTATTTGGGCTTTTTTGTGGTTCCATATGAATTTTTAAATAGTTTTTTCTTGTTCTGGGAAGAATATCAGCAGAAGCTTAATGGGAATAGCACTGAATCTATTAATTGCTTTGGGAAGTATAGCCATTTTAATGATATTGATTCATCATATGTATGAGCATGGGAGGCTTTTCCATTTGTTTGTGTAATCTCTGATGACTTTGAGCAGTGTGTTTTGTAGTTTTCCTTGCATAGAACTTTCATCTCCATAGTTAGCTGTATTTCTAGGAATTTTATTCTTTTTGTGGAAATTGTAAATGAGATTATCTTCCTCATCTGGCTCTGGGCTAGACTATTGTTCGTGTATAGGAATGTCATTGACTTTTGCACATTGATTTTTGTATCCTGAGACTTTGCTGAAATTGCTTATAAGCTTAAGAATATTTGGGGCTGAGACTGTAGGGTTTTCTAGCTAAAGGATTATGCTATCTGCAAACAGAGATAGTTTCCGCTCCTTTCTTGCTACTTGGATGCCTTTTTTTCTTTCTCTTGCCTCATTTCCCCAGCCAGGACTTCCAATGCTATGTTGAATAGGAGTGGTGAGAGAAGGCATCCTTATCTTTTGTGGGTTTTTAACGAGAATGTTTCCAGCTTTTGCCCATTCAGTATGATGTTGGCTGTGGGGTTGTCATAGAAGGCTCTTATTATTTTGTGGTATGTTCCTTCAATTACTAATTTCTTGAGAGTTTTTAACATGAATGGATGTTGAATTTTATCAAACGTCTTTTCTGCATCTACCGAAATAATCTTTTTTTTCCTTTAGTTCTGTATATGTGATGAATCACATTTATCGATTTGCATATGTTGAACCAACTTTGCATCCCAGAGAAAAAGCCCATTAGATCGTGTTGGATGAGCCTTTTTATTTGCTGCTGGATTCAATTTCTCAGTATTTCATTGAGGATTTTTGCACTGCTGTTCATCAAAGATATTGGATTAAAATTATCTTTGTTGTATCTCTTCCAGGTTTTGGTATCAAGATGATGCTATCCTCATTGTGAGTTAGGGAGTTCTTCCTGTTCAACTCAATATTTTGGAAAAGTTTCAGAAGGAAAAGTACCAGCTCTTCTTTGTACATCTGGTAGAATTCCGCTGTGAATCCATCTGGTCTGAGCTTCTTGTGGTTGGTAGGCTATTTATTACTGACTCAATTTCAGAGCTTATTATTGGTCTGCTCAGGGATTCAATTTCTTCCTGGTTCATTCTTGGAAGGTGTATGTGTCCAGGAATTTGTTCATTTATTCTCTATTTTTTAGTTTATGTGCACAGAGGTGTTTATAATATTCCTTGATGATTGTATTTCTTTTTTTTTTTTTTTTTTTTTGAGGCGGAGTCTCGCTCTGTCACCCAGGCTGGAGTGCAGTGCCCAGATCTCAGCTCACTGCAAGCTCCGCCTCCCGGGTTCACGCCATTCTCCTGCCTCAGCCTCCCGAGTAGCTGGGACTACAGGCGCCGCTACCTCGCCCGGCTAGTTTTTTGTATTTTTAGTAGAGACGGGGTTTCACCGTGTTAGCCAGGATGGTCTTGATCTCCTGACCTTGTGATCCGCCCGTCTCGGCCTCCCAAAGTGCTGGGGATTACAGGCTTGAGCCACCGCGCCCGGCCGATGATTGTATTTCTGTGATATCAGTGGTGACATCCTTCTCATTTCTGATTGTGTTTAGTTGAATCTTCTCTCTTTTTCACTTTATTGGTCTAGTTAGTGGTCTATCTATATTATTTATTTTTTCAAGAAGCCACCTCCTGTATTTGTTGATCTTCGGAAAGTTTTGTGTCTTTGTGTGTGTGTGTGTCAATCTTCTTCAATTCAGCTCTGATTTTGGCTATTTCTTGTCCTCTGCTAGCTGAGGTATTTGTTTGCTCTTGGTTCTCTAGTTCTTTTAGTTGCTATGTTAGGTTGTTAACTTGTAATCTTTGTCACCTTTTGATGTAGGAATTTAGTGCTATAAATTTTCCTATTAATAATGCCTTAGCTGTGTCCCAGAGATTCTGGTATGTTGTATTTTTGTTCTCATTAGTTTTGAAGAACTTCTTGAGCTCTACCTTAATTTTATTGTTTATTGAGAAGTCATTTCAGAGCATGTTGTTAATTTCCATGTAATTGTATAGTTTTGAGTGAATATTTGAGTGTTGAATTCTATTTTTTTGTGTGCTGTGGTCTGAAAGACTGTTATAATTTCAGTACTTTTACATTTTCTGAGGAGTGTTTTACTTCCAATTATGTGATCAAATTTAGAGTATGTTCCATGTGGAAGTGAGAAGAATGCATATTTTGTTGTGTTTGAGTGGTGAGTACTGTAGATATCTATCAGGTCCATTTCATCCAGCGCTGAGTTCAGGTTCTAAATATCTTTGTTAATTTTCTGTCCTGATCTGTCTTACCTTGTCAGTAGGATGTTAAATTCTCCCACTACTACCAAAGGATTGCAATTCCTGCTTTTTTTCTATTTTCCATTTGCTTGGTAGATTTTTCTCCATCTCTGTATTTTGAGCCTATCTATACTATTGCATGTGAGATGTGTACCTTGAAGACAGCATACCAATTGGTCTTGGTTCTCCATTCAGCTTTCCATTCTGTGTCTTTTAATTGGGGCTTTCAACCCATTCACATTTAAGGTGAGTATTGATATATGTGGATATAATCCTGTCATCATGTAATTAGCTGGTTATTTTGCAGACTTTATGTGGTTGCTTCATAGTGTCACTGGTCTGTATCCTTCAGAGTGTTTATGTAGTGGCTGGTAACAGTCTTTCCTTTTTATATTTAGTACTTCCTCCAGGAGTTCTTGTAAGGCAGGTCTGTTGGTAATGAATTCAATCAACATTTGCTTGTCTGAAAAGAATCTTATTTCTCCTTTGCTTATAAAGTTTACTTTGGCCAGATATGAAATTCTGGGTTGGAATTTCTTTTCTTTAAGAATTTTAAATATTTGCCCCCAATCTTTTCTGGCTTGCAGGCTTTCAGCTGAAAGGTCCACTGTTAGTCTGATGGGCTTTTCTTTTTTATTTTTCTTTTATTTTGACCTTGGAGAATCTGATGATTCTGTGTCTTGGGGATAATCTTCTTGTGAAGTATCTTACTGGGGTACTCTGCATTTCCTGAATTTGAACATTGGCCTCTCTAGCTAGGTTGGGGAATTTCTCATGGATGATACCCTGAAATATGTTTTCCACATTGGTTCCACTCTCCTCATCTCTTTCATGGACACCAGTCAGTCCTAGTATTTATCTCTTTATATAATCCCATATTTCTCAGGTTTTGTTTGTTCATTTTCATGAACACTTTTTTGTCTGCGTATCTTTTTTTTTTCTGAAAGCCAGCCTTCAAGATCTGAGATGATTTTCTCTGCCTCATCTATTCTGTTATTAATACCTGTAATTGCATTGTAAAATACTTGTGGTGTGTTTTTCAGCTCTATCAGGTCAGTTACATTCTCTGTATACTGACTATTTTTTCTGTCATGTCCTACAATGTTTTACCAAAATTTTTAGCTTTCTTGCAATGGGTTGCAACATACGCCTGTAGGTCAGTGAAATGTGTTCCTATCCATAGTTTGAATTCTGTTTCTGTCATTTCAGCTATGTCAGCCTCAGACATTTGTGAACCCTTGCTGGATATTTGATGTGGTCATTTGGAGGAAAGAAGACACTCCAACTTTTTGAATTTTCATGGTTCTTGTGCTGATTCTTTCTCATCATTGTGGGCTTATCTACCTTCAAACTTTGAGGTTGCTGGTCTGTGTGTGGGCGTGTGGCGGTGGGTGGGGGGTGTTTTTTTTTTTTTTTTTTTTTTATCATATTTGATGACCTTGAGGGTTTGGTTATGGTATAAAGTGAATTCAGCCAACTGTCTTTGTTTCTGGGAGGTTTTAGGAACCAATGCTCAGCTCCCAACTCCAAGACTGTGTTCTAACTCTGGGGGACTTGAATTGGGCCCCAGTGTTTTTCTCCATCCCCTCAGGGTTTGGAGTCCACTGCACTGCGGGGGCCTAGGTGCAGCAGCTACAACAGAGTTCTAGTGGATACAGGGGCGCCTGTTTCCCTGTGAGCATTCACCACAGTGGTGGGGGCAAAGCAGCTGGGTGGAGAGTGGTATGTCCCTGCGGGAGATTGTGCGTGCTGTTGCACTGGAGCTGGTGTTAGCTTGGGGTGGGATTCTGATGGGTTCATGTCTGGGTGCCTTCTCTGTGTCCTGCAAGAAGGAGTGCTAACTCAGGGTGTGAGAGGATCCCCTGTTCTCTTCATAGGGTTAGCACAAGGATGGAGTGCTGGTGGGGGCGGGGCTTTCAGGCTCTGTGCCTGCCAAGGCTGTCTGCAATGGTAGTTAGTGGGGGTCCAGGGGAATACTGCACTTCCACGTGCTAGATTGGCAGGTAAAGCATAATCCATCCATGCAGACCTGAACCAGTAAAGTGATGTGAGAGCTTGTTGTGGGCTCATGGGAATCTGCAGTACAGGGAGGGAATATGCAGGCTAGGGAATGGAAGTAAGAGCTGCCTTGCTGGAGCTCTCCATCAGTCAGGAACAGAAGCTATGGTGTAGGCCCCAGGGTACCCGAGACTGACTTGTAAGCAAGCGTGGTCAGACTGGGGCCCAGGGAGGCCAACAAACCAACGAATGCTCCGGTTGGACTAGCCATGGCACATCCTATTCTAATCAGACATCTATATGATGTTATGGAAGCAGAGAGGAGGGAATGTCTAACTATTGTAGAAATGGGAACTGTTGAAAGCTTTAGTGAGAAACTGTTTAAAAATGTTTTTCTAAGAATATTGTAAATATAGCTTTCAGAAAAACTAAGAATAGGAAAACTTCAATCACATGTCAAAACTGTATCTGTGTGTATATATATACATATATATATATACACACACACATATATATATTCTTTGGTATCATAGCTTAGAGAAGTAATAAATCTTACTGCAAAGCATGCAAAGCATGCTTCAGGTTTCTATGTACCTAAGTGGCATTGCACTGCGGAAGGAAAACGCTGGTTTCTTTACTGGGCCCATGTTTTCTTTTAAAAAATTATAGAAATAGTTGGGTGGCTCTGTGGTACACACACCCTTTAAAACCTGGTTATTTAAAAATTTCTTCTGCAGTCTGGGTATGTATCAGCTGATGGCACTTGACCTTGATAAATGACTTACTTAACTAGACCTCAGGTCTCTGCAGTACTGATAACACACATAACCCTATTTAGAAAGTGGTTGAGTTCTAAATGTTAACTTGTACATTACTTGTTTGGAGAGAGGGCGTTTTCCTTTAGAAATAATCTTCTAAATGATAAGTTTCTTACACAGTTATCTTTGAAAACATATTTAACCTATATGTTCATTGAAATATATTTATATCATATATTTATCTTAAGTATTTTTTAAAAGCTTGAGATTCTAGCATTTAATTCAAATTGTAAAATAAATAATAAACCAGTATTTCATTTAGTTTGGTATAGAAAGTTAAGTGAGTCAAATTACATGATGATTGGACTATAGATACAGATTTTTAGGAGAATAAAAAGGGATTTTCTGGGCGAGTTGGCACTTTTGGAGGTTTTAAAGATTAAGTTATTTTAAACATTTACTGCTTTATTAAATAATATGGGTTTTCTTTGCATTGATAGCTTAAAAGACAAACAATTCTATTTTGTACTACAAAAAGAATCAAGGGAAAGAACATGTAATAGACTGCAATGTATTTTGATAATCCAGCCAGAAAAGATGATTGGGAAGACTTTAGAACCAATTCTAGTGAAGTAAGACGTGAAACAAAGAAGCTCATTATTTCTTACTCCATTTACTTATGCAATGGAAGCCCTAGCTGATACATTAAGCCAATAATATAAATAAAAAATGCAAGAATAAACAACATAGCCTTTATTTGTAGATGATGTAATTGTCTACATAGCAAATCCATGAGAAGACAAAAATAATTAACACTAGAAAGGCAATTCAGCAAAGATGCTAGATACAAAAAATGTAGAAATATGACATTCTTTCCATACGAAAACAAAAACAATGTGATTACAAGGTAAAATAGAATGAAGTAATTTTATTTTTGGTAAACAATAACTACAGGTATCTTTTTAAAAAATAACAAGGTTTGCAAGATTTTTATGGATAATATAACAAAATTTTATTTAAAATCATGAAGGAAGATCTGAGTGTATTAAAAATGTGGTAAAATAGCTAAAAGAATCAAACCCATAAATTTTTAATTATTCCTTCATTAAACTAAATATTTAGTAAGAGTATAATCAAAACTTCCAATAGGTATTCTTGTGGAACTTGACAAGTTAATATTAAAACAACAGGGAGTCAATAATGGCCAGAACTGTAGAGGACTATATGCTCTTGCAAACCAAGCAGGGCATTCCTCCTCTGCAAACAGGGAGGACAAAGGAGCCTACAAGACTGGCCTCAGTTGCAAATAGCAGACCCTGGGGGCTTGTTTATAAGTAAACATCTTGGAAATCCAGAAAGTCAGGGAAAGGTCAGAAAAACAACAATGTGTCTTGTGACTTGGTAACATTCCACAAACGACGGTATAAAATGGTATAAAATAAAGTGGAGCGTGTTGTTCGGGGCGGCCGCCATGTTTGTCTTGTGTTGTCTTGTGTGTTCATTCCTCTGTTTAGGAAACACGCGGACCCCAACACAGAACACTTCAAAAGAAATACAAGATGACATACTATATATGTCATTATGGTACTGAGTACATCTAACACAAAAAATATATATAAAATGAAAGAGGAAAAAAGTAATTTTTAAAAATAAAGAATATTAGTCAGCTGTGGAACAGTTCTAATGGGCCCAACGTAAATGTGTTTTGTGTCCCATAAACAAGGGAGGGAACAGAAAAATATTGAAAGAATAATAACTATTTTTTTCCCAAAAATGTGATAAAAACTATAATACCACACATTCAAGAAACTCAAAGAACCACAAGCACAAGAATCATGAAGAAAATGACACGAAGGTATATCATAATCAAATATTCAAAAACTGAAAAGAATATCTTGAATGTAGCAAAAGGACAAAGGACCTGTTATGTATAGAGGAACAAAGGTAAGTATTGCAACAGTTTTGCCCGCAGAAATACTGCAAGACAGAAGATGATGGAGTGACAGCTATAAAATACTGAAAGTAAAAAAAAAAAAAAAAAAAAAAATGTAAACCTAGAAAATCATACCCAACAATAACATCTTTCAAATTCCAAGTTGAAATAAAGAATTGTACCAAAAATAGTTGAAAGAATGCATCAGCAACAAGCTACATTAGAAGACATGATATAGAAGTCTTTCAAGGAGAAAGGAAATAGTATCCCACAGAAATCTTGTAGGAAGGCAGGAGGAACATTAGAAATGGAACCTATATGGATAAAATGGTAACAGAATACATAAATATGTGAAGTTTTTCATCATGATTTCAATCTGTTTAAATAATAATTCTTTGATTAAACAACAATGATAAGAATGTGCTGTAGGAGTATATACATATGTGTGTGTGTGTGTGTGTGTGTGTGTGAGTGTTGGTGTGTGTGTGTGTTTCTCCTCAGGAGGGGAGAAATGAAAGTATACAATTGTGAGATTTTATACTATATGTGAAGTTGCATCATATGATGAAGATAGATGAAAGTTAAAAATGTCTGCTATAAACTGAAAGTCAGCAAGTATAGTTAATAATATAACAAAGTGGATAAAATAAGCAAATAAAGGAGGTATATGCTGTCTACAATAAATGCAGTTAAAATTTAAAAGACACAGATAGGTCACAAGTAAAATCATAGCAAAAGTGATACCATGCTAACTAAAAGAAAGATAGGAGGCTATATTAATATCATAGAATACTGCCACAGATAATAGAGATCATTTTATAATTATTATGAAGTACGTTCATCAAGAGAACATAACAATCCTACATTGTTATCAACACTGGCCCTAGAACTTCTAAACACTGGAAGAAAATACTGACAGAAATCCAAAAGATATAGACAAAAATCAAAATTACATTGGAAACCTAAATACTGTTAATAACTGATAAAGCAAGTAGTCAGAAAATCATCAAAAAATTGTATATTTGGTTAACAGTACTGACCAACTTGACATAATTGATATTTACAGAACACTCTGAACAATAGCAGAATGCACATTCTTTTCATGTTATATCCCCACAATAGAATTAAATTAGAAATCAGCAATATAAATTTATCTAGAAAAACCACTAAGTATTAGAAAAATAAAGAACATATTTCTAAATAATCCATGGGTCAAGGACAAAATCAACTAAAATTCAAATGTATTTAGCAATGAAAAAAAAACACCATTTATTTGAATTTGTGGAATGCCACTGTATTAGTCTATTCACATGCTGCTAATAAAGACATATTTGAGATTGGGTAATTTATAAACGAAAGAGGTTTCATTCACTCACAATTCCACAAGGCTGGGAAGGCCTCACTATCATGGCTGAAGGCAAATGAGGAGCAAAGTCACATCTTACATGGTGGCAAGCAAGAGAGCTTATGTAGGGGAACTCCCCTTTATAAAACCATCAGATCTTGTGAGATTTATTCACTATCATGAGAACAGCATGGGAAAGACATGCCCCACGATCCAGTTACCTTCCACTGGCTCCACCTCATGACACATGGGTATTATGGGAGCTACTGTTCAAGATGAAATTTAGGTGGAGACACAGCCAAACCATATCAGCCACTAAAGCAACAGTTAGCAGGAAAAATTTACAGCACTAAATTTTGGTATTAGAAAACTAGAAGGACCCTCAATCAATGATCAAAATTTCCACCTTAAAAAAACCTTTAAAAAATAAACCCCAAGTTAGCAGAAGAAAGGAAACAGTCATGATCAAAACAGAAAATCAATAGAGACAATTAATGAAACCAAAATCCTGTTCTAGAGAAACCTCTAGCCAGACTGGGAATGACTGCAATATACTTTTATTTAATTTTACACACACACACACACACATACACACACACCACAAACGAGGATAAATTTTCTATTACTAGCTTTGGGGAAAATGGACAGTTCACTCACTAGTTTAACAACTATCTAAATTATCAAATCATTAAGGGATGATTGCTCAATATAAAATGCAATATCATCTGTGAAAAATTTAAAATCACTTGCAACATTTTATCAGCTGCCAGAAGTTAACTTGCTTAAGTATGACTACAGGAGAAATTTGTGATAGAATGATAGACGTGTCTGCTCAGGATATGATGGGAAATCTATCAGAGAAAAGGTTGCCTGTAAGTTTTTCTCAGTGCATCATGAATCATGACTTTATAATGGGTACTGGGAAATCAAGAGGCTTTAGGTAATAGTACTGAAAACTAATTAGCTTGACATTTTAATAAGGTTTCACCAAAACCTGTGGCAAAATTATGAGAATGATGACATTAGCCTGGATTAATTTAAGACTGACAAAGGCATATTATTTTCCTTTCCTGATAATAGGAAGTCAGGGGAAATGGTTGCATCTAAACCCAGATGACAGATACATTGCCAATTATCAGTGAGCCTGAGTTGTTGTTGTTGTTGCTTTTTAACAACTATGTTGCCCAATCTGCAGGGCAGAGGCTATTCACAGGCATGATTGATTATAGTGCACTACAGTCTCAATCTTCTGGGCTTAATGAATCATCTTGCCTCAGACTCCTAAGTAGCTCGGATTATAGGAATGTGCCACCATGCTCAGCAGGATCCTGTTTTCTTCATCAATAAATCTCAGTGTAAGAGGCAGATGGTATCGAAGACAGGAGATATGCATTACCACTTGTAGAATACAGTGCAAAGTTTCACATTTAGATATATATTCCTAATTGGGAAAGATACTTCAATTTTGTTAGGCAATGGTGTAGGGATAGACTTTTTAATGAAAAATTTAAAGTCTGAATTTCCATTGATTGGCAAAGCTAGTACCAAAAATTTGTAGAGTTATCCATATGTCCACCTATTTTATGCTTGTAAAGGTAACATGCATAGTATTTGATGTGATTTGTGAAAACCTGTACATTCTGTGTTTGGTGATTTTAAGAATGCTATACCAGCACCAAAAATCTGCTATTTTATTCTTTCCACTTGACTATTATAATTATTAATGGCAAATACTCTTTGCTTTTAACAAGCTTTTACTTTTGTAATCACATTGTCTTTGATCAGGTGATCTACAAAACATTTATATTTCTTTTGTTACTTTTATTTTCTAAAAGTAGTAATTCTAACCCATGTGTCCCTTCAAAGATTCTCATTTGCCATAAATCAACTCATTATATCAGCCTGTTTTCCCTCCTATTTGTTGTATTTATCTCAAAATTTTAACTCAATATTTTAATAGCTGACCCGTTGATTGTCACACTGCTTCAGATGTGGAATGACTTTCATGCCAAAGTTTCCACCTTTCCCTATTCAAAATTTTTGTTATCAGTAGGCACATGTTTGTGACAACTCTGTCAAAAGAAATTAATCACACAACCTCCAAAGCACCCTTACATTATGACTTGGTTTTCTTCTGACATATTATGAATTTCTAAAAATGCCTTTTCTCTCCCCCGGAGTCCTATGTCATTTTACTGTTTTCACTGTTGTGTCTATTGTCTTCACAAAATAATGTGCTTCTTTTAACTTTTAAGTTCAGGGGTACATGTGCAGGCTTTGCTATATAGGTAAACTTGTGTCATGGGGGTTTATTGTACAGAATATTTTGTCACTCAGGTATTAAGCCTGGTGTAGGGAGACCCCCTGAAACTATTGCTACGGAATAAAAGATGAAATGCTCCTGATTATTGTAAATACAAAATTGCATGCACGATTGTGTAAAGATAATGCCAGGTTGGGCTGCCAGAATGAGCCAACAGCACGTGATGTGCTTCCCCCTGCAGAGAGCCTATGAATGGACATGCAGTCAGGGAGGTTTCACATCACCAAGATTCCTATCCCAGAAAAGCAGATGTTCATAGCTCTGGGAATGGGATGTGACCCTCATAGGAAGCCTATAAATGGACGCATGGGGGGCGCCTGTCCATATGGATAAGTTAGGGCTACAAATGCCCTCATCTTGCCACGGCTCTTCTAGACCTCTTTAAGGTTAAGGCATACTCCCTTCTGAGAATTTCTGGTCTAACCGGTTGTCTAGCTTCACGTCCTGTTTCTATGGATTGTTTGTAACCAGCTTTTGCTGCAACTGTTACTGCTGCTTAATATCTTGCTAATCATAGGTTATGGAAAGATTGTGTTTCTGTTTTAAGGCTCTGTTAGAAATTACTGATGCACACACTATGTTGTAAATTCTTACCTCTGTATACTGTACTTCTGCATACAGACATTATGTTAAAGAATTACTTCATCCCCATGTGACCATCTCACCTCATAATCAAATGACCCTAAATCCCTCACTAACCTACCCCCACCCTCACTAAACTTAATAATAAATGCTGGCATATCCAGTGCATTGTTGGCACTGCGGGACCAGAAGGCGGTGACCCCCCTGGACCCATCTTTCACTATCTTGTCTGTGTCTATTATTTCTCGACCTGTCAATCTGCCTGGGAACAAAGAGAGAGCTCCGTTGCATTGCGGGCTGCTGGCCAGATCCCGCAATAGCCTGGTACACATTAGATATTTTACCTGACCCTCTCTCTCCTCCCAACATCCAACCTCCAATAAGCCCCATTGTGTGTTGTTTCCCTCTATGGGTCCATGTATTCTCATCATGTAGCTTCCACTTGTAAGTGAGAAGATGTTGTATTTGGTTTTCTGTTCCTACATTAGTTTGCTAAGGATAATGGTCTGCAGCTCCACTGATGTTCCTGCAGATAACATAATCTCATTCTATGTCTGCATAGTTTCTATGGTGTGTATGTACCACATTTTCTTTATCCAGCCTAGCACTGATGGGCATTTAGGTTGATTCCATGTCTTTGCTATTGGGAATAGTGCTGCAATGAACATACAAATGCATGTGTCTTTATAATAATATTTATTTGGGTATATACACTGTGATGGATTGCTGGGTTGAATGCTGTTTCTGTATTTAGCTTTTTGAGAAAGTGCCATTCTGTCTTACACAATGGTTGAACTAATTTACATTCTCAGTGTATAAGTTCTCCTTTTACTCCACAACTTTGCCAGCATCTATTATTATTTTACTTCTTATAAATAGCCATTCTGACCAGTGTGCAATAGTTTCTCACTGCAATTTTGATTTGGATTTCTCTAATGATCAGTGATGCTAAGCATTTCATCATCTGATTGTTGGTCAGGTGCATGTCTTCTTTTGAAAAGATTCTGTTCATATCCTTTGCCCACTTTTTAAATAGGGTTGCTTTTTACTTGTAAATTTGTTAAAGTTTCTTATAGATTCTAGATATCAGACCTTGGTCAGATGCATAGTTTGCAAAACTTTTCTCTGATTCTGTAGGTTGTCTGTTCACTCTTTTGCTGTACAGAAGCTCTTTAGTTATATCCCATTTGTCAATTTTTGCTTTTGTTGCAATTACTTTTAATGTCTTCGTCATGAAATCTTTGCTTGTATCTATGTCCAAAATGGTATTGCCTAGATTGTCTTTCAGGGTTTTTATAAGTTTGGGTTTTATGTGTAAGGTTTTAATCCATCTCAAGTTTATTTTTGTATGGTGTAAGAAAGGGTCCAGTTTCAATCTTCTGCATATGGCTAGTCAGTTCTCCTAGCAACAATTATTGCATAGGGAATCCCTTTCTCATAGCTTGCTTTTTTCAGTTTTTTTTTTTTTTTTTTTTTTTTGAAGATCAGGTAGGTGTAGGTGTGGGCCCTTATAGTCTGGGTTCTTAATTCTGTTCCATTGGTCTATGTGACTGTTTTTGTACCAGTGCCATGTTGTTTTGGTTACTGTAGCCCTGTAGTATAATTTGAAGTTGGGTAGTGTGATGCTTCCAGCATTGTTCTTTTTGCTTATCTTTGCCTTGGGTATTTGTGCTATTTTTTTTGTTGTTATTGTTTCACATGAATTTTAAAATAGATTTTTCTAATTCTGTGAAGAATGTTAATGTTAGTTTAATAGGTATAGCATTGACTCTATAAATCACTTTGGGCAGTATAACCATTTTAACAATATTGATTATTCCTATCAGTGAGCATGGAAGGTTTTTCCATTTGTTTGTTTCATCTCTGATTTATTTGAGCATTGTTTTGTAGTTCTTTTTGTAGAGATCATTCACCTCCCTGGTTAACTGTATTCCTAGGTGTTTTCCTCTTTTTGTGGCAATTGTAAGTGGGATTGCCTTCTTGCTTTAGCTCTCAGCTTGAGTGTTACTGGTGTACAGGAATGCTAGTAATTTCTGCACAGTTATTTTGTATTCTCAGACTTTGCTGACGTTGTTTATCAGTTTAAGAATCTTTTGGGATGAGAGTATGGGGTTTTCTAGGTATAGGATCATGTGGTCTGCAAACAGTGATAGTTTGAATCCCCACTTCCTATTTGAATGCCTTTATTTCCTTCTATTCCCTGATTGCCCCTGGCCAGGACTTCCAGTAGTATATTGAATAGGAGTTATATGACAGGGTATTCTCGTGTTGTGCCGATTTTCAAGGGGAATGTTTCCAGCTTATGCCCATTCAGTATGATGTTGGCTGTGGGTTTGTCATAGATGTCTCTCATTATTTTAAGGTGTGTCCCTTCAATATGTAGTTCACTGAGCTTTTAACATGAAGGCATACTGAATTTTATGAAAAGCCTTTTCTGCATCTATTGAGATGATCTTGTGTGTGTGTTTTTTTTTCTTTAGTTATGTTTAGGTGATCAACCACATTTATTAATTTGGGTATCTTGAACCAACCTTGCATTCCAAGGATAAAGCCTAGCTGATCACGTAGATCAGCTTTTTGATGTGCTGTCACATTTGGTTTGCCAGTGTTTTGTTGAGGATTTTTGCTTTGATGTTTATCAAGAATACTGGTCTGAAATGTTTTTGTTGTTATTTGCCAGATTTTGGTATGAATATGATGATGGCTTCATAGAAGGAGTTGGGGAGAAGTCCTTACTCTCGAATTGTTTGAAATAGTTTCAGCAGGACTGTACCAGCTCTTTCTACATCTGGTAGAATTCAGCTGTGGCTCCATCTGGTCCTGAACTTTTTTTGGTTGGTAAGTTACTGTATTCATTCATTCTCACAGTGCAATAAAGACATAGCTGAGACTGGGTAATTTATAAAGAAAAGAGGTTTAATTTGCTCACAATTCTGTAGACTGTACAGGCTTCTGCTTCTGGGAGGGCCTCAGAAAACTTACAATCATGGTGGCAAGTGAAGGGGAAGCAAGTATGTCTTCACATGGCCAGCAGAAGAGAGAGAAGCCAGAGGTTCTACACTTTCAAACGGATTTTTGCCTGGGTGAAGTCTGTCCCATGATAGAATGATCTCCCACCAGACCCCTCTTGCAACACTAGGAATTACAATTCGACATATTTGGATGAGGACACAGAACCAAAACATATCATTTTGCCCCTGGCCCATCGCAAGTCTAATGTCCTTCTCACATTTCAAATCAAAATTATGCCTTCCCAAGAGTCCCCCAGTCTTAACTCATTCCAACATTAACTCAAAATTCCAATTCCAAAGTATCATCTGAGACAATGCAAGTACCTTCTGCCTATGAGCCTATAAAATAAAAAAAACAAGGTAGGTACTTCCAAGATACAATGGGGATTCAGGAATTGGGTAAATCCTCCCATTCCAAAAGGAATAAATTGGCCAAAACAAAGGAGCTACAGGCCTCATGCAAGTCTGAAGCCCAACATGGCAGTCATTATATTTGAAAGCTCCCAAATTATCTCCTTTGACTCCTTGTCTGGCATCCAGGGCACACTGATCGAAGTGGTCAGCTCCCAAGGTCTTGGGAAGCTCTGTCCCTGTGGCTCTGCCTGCTTTCATGGGCTGGTGTTTAGTGCCTGTGGCTTTTCTAGATCTACGGTGCAAGCTGTCAGTGGATCTGCCATTATGGAGTTTGGAGGACAGTGGCCCTCTTCTCACAGCTCCACTAGGTAGTTCCCAAGTGAGGACTCTGTATGGAGGCTCCAACCCCACATTTCCCCTCTGCACTGCCATAGTAGGGGTTCCCCAGGAGGGCTCCTCTCCTGCAGTAGACTTCTGCCTGGAGATCCAGGTGTTTCCATACATCCTCTGAAATCTAAGTAGAAGCTCCCAAGCCTCAACTCTTGTTCTGTGAGTACCCACAGGCTTAAGTCTTGGACGCTCCCAAATTGTACTATCTGGAACAGCAGCGTGAGTTCTACCTTGGCCCATTTTATCCATGGCTAGAGCTGGAGTGGTTGGGATGCAGGGCACCATGTCCCAAGGCTGCACAGAAGAGTGGGGCCTGGGACTTGCCCAAGAAACCATTTTTACCTACTAGGCCTCCAGGCCTGTAACAGGAGGGCCTGCCAGGAAGGTCTCTAAATGTCTTGGAGAATTCCCCCCATTGTCTTGGCTATTAACATTTGGCTTCTCTTTACTTAGGTAAATTTTTGCAGTTGGCTTCAATTCTTCCCCAGAACATGGTTTTTTGTTTGTTTGTTTGTTTGTTTTTTTGTTTTGTTTTGTTTTTCCTGCCACATGGCTGACCTGCAAATTTTGAAAAGTTTTATATTCTATTCATTTTTCAAATATAAGTTCCAATTTTAGACCATCTATTTGCAAACACATATGAGCATATGCTGTTAGAAGCAGCCAGGCTATATCTTGAACACGTTGCTGCTTAGAAATTTCTTTTGCTAGATACCCTGAGTCATCTCTCTCAAGTTCAAAGTTGCATAGATCTCTAGAGCACAATGCCATCAGTCTCTTTGCTAAAGCATAGCAAGAGTGACTTTTATTCCAGTTCCCAATAAGTTCCTCATCTCCATCTGAGACCACCTCAGCCTGAACTTCATTGCTTTTATCACCATCAGCATTTTTGTCACAACAATTTAACAAGTCTCTAGGAAGAGCTAGACTTTCCCAAATCTCCATGTCTTCTTCTGATCCCTCCAAAGTGTCCCAACCTCTGTCTGTTACCCAGTTCCAAAACAGCTTCCACATTTTCAGGTATCTTTATAGCAAGGTTCCACTTCTCTGGTAGCAATTTTCTGTGTTAGTTCATTCTCACAGTGCTATGAAGATATACCTGAGACTGAGACTGAGATTGATACTGAGACTGGGTAATTTATAAAGAAAGGAGGCTTAATCAGCTCACAGTTCTGTAGGCTGCACAGGCTTCTGCGTCTGTGCAGGCCTCAGAAAACTTACAATCATGGCAGAAGGCAAAGGGGAAGCAAGCATGTCTTCACATGTCTGGCAGGAGAGAGAGAGAGAGAGAACGAAGGAATGAACTACACACTTTCAAACAATCAGAGCTTATGAGAACTCTATGATGAGAACAGCAAGGGAGAAGTCCACTCCCATGACACATTCACCTCCCACTAGGTACCTCCTCTAGCACTGGAAATTACAATTTGACATGAGATTTTGGTGGTGACACAGAGCCAAATCATATCAGCTATTTATTACTGACTCAATTTCAGAGCTCATTGTTCAGAGTTTGGTTCAGGATTCAATTTTTTTCTGGCTCAGTCTTGCATGGGTGTCTGTGTTCAGGAATTTATCTATTTCTAATAGATTTTCTAGTATGGTCACAGAGGTGTTCATAATATTCTCTGATAGTTGTTTGTATTTCCGTGGATCAGTGGTAATATCTACCTTGTCATTTCTAATTGCATTGATTTGAATCTTCTTCTTTTTTATTCTAGCTGGGAGACTATCTCTTTATTCATTTTCTTTTTCAGAAAACCAGCTCCTGGATATATCAATCTTTGGAATGCTTTTTCATGTCTCAGTATTCTTCAGTTCAGCTAATATGCCTTTATTATAAGATGTCCACAAGTGACCCAAGCAATAGGGAATTTAAATTATTGAATTTGCTAGATTCTCTTTACCATTTTCATGCAGGATTGAGGCAGTAATTTCTTTGAGCACTTAGCAAGAAACGCCTGGCCATTTTCTTTCATGACTGAAGCTCATGACATTCAGCTATTAAACTTGGAAGTTTCAGTCACTCTACTATGGGCATGGATTGCTTTGAGACCTAAATTCTCCTATGCTCTGTCTATGAAAATAAATCTATCTCTTTATGATAAAGAAAAAGCTTATCTTTTGAGAAAGATACTGCATTGTTCTACTGACCCACAGCAATGTTGTTCCATGGCTTCCCCTAAGCAGGTTTGGCGTCTAACAATCATGAATCTTTGATGGACTGTGTAGCTACTGTTGCCCCTTCCTCTATTCAAGGATTATACAAAAGGTGAAACTCATCCCACTGGTTACTAAACAAATGCCAATTTCATTCTGAGTTTATATCATACTATATTTTTGTGACAAAATGATCAGGAAAATGATGACTTTGTTTATTGTTATTCCTAAAAAATGGGATTGCTTGCTCACTGCATACACATACTAGCTGAAAGTTTCTAAGGGCCTCTGAAAGAAGTGAAGGCCATGATTATAACAACCCTTAAGGGTAACACCACCTCATTATTTAATACTTAGTAGAGCAGAGAGTTAGAGATCCAAATGTTTATTCGTCCCCACCTCCGTGTGCCCAAGTGAAAAAATAAATAATTTATCTTCCAACAGAGATTTTGTGTGGGTGGGAGAGAGGGTACATATGTGTCCTTCTGTCTCTCTCTGTCTGGGAAATGGAGGTGAGACTGAAGATCAAAGATACAGAAAAGGCAGTGGGTGTTTAGGAGAAACAAGATCAACCCGACACTTTCAAAGAAACATAATAAAAGTTCCTCCTGTTGAAGATTAAATTAGGCCGGGCGCGGTGGCTCACGCCTGTAATCCCAGCACTTTGGGAGGCCGAGGTGGGCCGATCACGAGGTCAGGAGATCGAGACCATCCTGGCTAACACGGTGAAACCCCGTCTCTACCAAAAAGAAACACAAAAAAAAAAATTAGCCGGGCGTAGCGGTGGGCGCCTGTAGTCCCAGCTACTCCTACTCGGGAGGCTGAGGCAGGAGAATGGCGTGAACCCGGGAGGCGGAGCTTGCAGTGCGCCGAGATCGAGCCACTGCACTCCAGCCTGGGGGCAGAGCGAGACTCCGTCTCAAAAAAAAAAAAAAAAGATTAAATTAACTCTTGGAGGACTTTCTGAATCTTTCATTTACTTTTTTTCCCTTGACTTTTTACCTTTTCCCTGACTCTTTTCTTATTGACAAGTAAAAATGCTCTTATCTTGAGAAATCTGTCTCCCACCCCATTTCTCTTATCTCACCCTCTCAATAAAGCCTCTTGAAGAATTTTTCCTCGGTCACTAACTCAAGTTCTTCATCTTTCATTAAACCTGAAAGAACTCCAAGCTCACTCTGTTTATATAGCACCTCTGTAAGTCCAATAGCAATCTCACTAAAGAGCTCCTTTTGCTAAGTCTTGTGAGCACTTTTTAGTTCTCACGTAATTCACGCTCTTAGCACTAAACACTATTCAACACTTCCTCCTCCGAGACACTCTTTTCTTTTAACTTGTCCAGAGCACAATGGTCAAAAGATTAGGCTTCTAAGTTACTCAGTTTGAATTCAGGCTTTCACTTAAGATAACCTTGGGCAAATTAATTAACCTTTTTGCATTTCATTGTCCTTACCTGTTAAATGGAGAAATTAGTACCTATCCAACTCTTAGGGTTATCAGGAAAGATTTAATGAGGCAATGCATATAAGGAGCCCTCTTGACATATAACATGTACTCAATGAATATTTTCCATGATAATATTATTCTACCTTATCTCATTACAGTGTGTGTGTGTGTGTGTGCGTGCGTGCATGCACACAGTCACATATACGTTTATTCTTCTCTGTCTCTTCTTAGCTTCCTTCTAAGGACAACATTTGTTCATCCTTTAAAAGTCTGTATTCTCTAGGACTATTTTTTTTTTTACTCTCTTCTCTATACTCTCTCAGGGGTATCTCAGTCATTCAAATGGATTTAATTAGAATTTAATTGCCGATGACTCTCAGATCTATTCTTAGCTGACGTCTTTTTTTCTGAACTTCAAACACATCTATTTGCATATTAAATATTTTCAATATATGAAAAAGAGGAACCTCCAAATCAACATGTGTAATACTGAACTCATCAATCCGTAATCCCAAATATGGTTTACTTCTAGTTGGCTCCATCTTAGGAAACATAACCAGCACTCAATATCCCAAGCTAAACATTGAAGAATCTTTCTTTTTTACCATGTGCAATACATCTGGCAGTCATACTGACACTAGGTGCTGTTTTGATCATTAGAATGCTATATCAAAATTCTCTCAGGAAACTCAGTCCACTGAGAAGTGCAGACATATCATTTCAATATAACTTGGTAAGTGCTAAACCTAGTCTACCATTTCCCCACTTTCTCCTCTTATTAAATAGAATATTCCTTTGTCCAGTTGCCCAGGCCAAAACCCCTAGTTGTCTTAAATTTAATTTATTTTCCTTACTCTTATATATAATTCATTAGAAAATCCTATCGGTACTATCATCAACTCTCATGCAGAATCCGTTCACTTTTATGCCATCCCACTGTCATTATTTTCATCCAGTAGCTGTCACCTAAGACATGTTTTTGCCCCCATTCAGGAAACATTTAACAAAATCTGAAAACATTGTTTGGCTGTCACAGGTGGAGAGGGTGTTATTGGCAAGTAATGCCCTTAAATGAAGGCCAGGGTTGCTACTAAACATCCTGCAATGAACAGTATAAACTCCCACAGCAAAGAATTACCTGGCTCAATATATCAATAGTGTTTATGTTAGAAACGCTATTCTAATACAAGTTAGGGCTATATACTATTTTCAAAAGTATGACTGCCTCTTAATCAGCTTCCTACATCCATTCTTTCTTTGTCACACACATTGGTATTCATCGACCCATCCACCACACAGCAGACAGAATGATCCTATATACACACGTGCCACGTTATATCCTGCTTAAATTATCAGTGTTTTCCATTTAGAACCACAAAGATCCTAGGACCGTGTTTTGAACACCACAGTTGAAATGCTCAATAGTTTCTGAATGGATAAGCAAAGTGATTAACTGGCTACCTTGATGTTTTATTGTTGTTTGTTTTCCTGTTTTGTACATGTTTGGTAAAACAGAACTAACCAATGAACCTGCAAGATTCACGTATAATTAATGTTCAATCCATTAATTAATTTTCTTAATTGCTTAATCACCAGATGGCAGAAATAAGATATTACTTCTTTTTTCCCTGCCCACCAAGTAAGTATCTGTTACGAGGACTGAAATACTGGGGGAAAGAGCAGAGATGATAAAATATTGTAATAATGTTGAGTTATTTTACGTTATCTCAAAGCACTGATTCACTTTCTTTGCGTGTAAGTGTGTGTTGGGGTGTGTGTGTGTGTGTGTATACTTTAACCTGATAATATGTCTCCTTATCTGACTTCATCCTTTTTAGACTTTATTGGGATGATCCTAAAGAAGTATAATATAGAATATATATATATATAGTACCAGTTATATATATATATATATATCATAAAAGTTTCAGTAAGCTGTCTTATTAAAAAAATATTTTGTCATCTTTATTACAATTTTGAATATGCCCCATCTTTTCTTGGGAATATATCTTGGGTCCATATATATATATATATGGACCTGGTGTGTGTGGGCATGTATGTGTGTGTGTGTATATATATATGTATGTGTGTGCATATCTACACATATATATATTATATATAAATATAAATATAAATATAGACCTGGTACATTAAGCCAAGAGTAATCTTTTTGTCATAATATTAAGCCAAGGAAAACACACACACACACACACACACACAGATAGACAGACAGACAGATAGATAGATATAGATATTCTTAGCCCTGGAATGCCATCCTGGATTTCTTCCTAAAAAGTGGAAGACTGTAATATAATACATACACATACACACATACACACACACACAGACACACACACACACACACACACACACACACACACACACACACACACTCTTTTTAAAAAGAAATCCAGGGTGGTGTTTTTGCGCATATTTCTGCCTTCTTCTATTCCTCCTTCTTTTGTTTGCTTGGAAAGTTTATCTGTACAGAAACTGTGTAGAAAGAGACTTTTATGAAATACTGCATTGCCCCTGATTAAGGTGAAGTTGGGAAGAGTTATTGAATATTTACTCATTGCAGGCTGGGCTTTCTCCACTCACACAATTGCTTCTCTACACTCAATCTCGAACTAAGGGTACAGAGAAGTTGCCCAAATGATTCTACACTTTTCATCAAATGCTTCCAATTCTATAAAGGTACACAACTAATATGCTGGAGCATCTTGTAGCTGAGTGGCCTTTCCCTCTGCCTATAGAATGGGTTTCAAACAATCCTAAATGTGAAATCTATATTAGTATATTCCTCTACTGATATTTGCTCCGCTCTTTGTCTCACATCTGGAGTATTCTTTATATAAAATACCATTTCACTTTAAAAGATAAAACAATGCTTTCAAAGGAAGCATAGACAATTAAGTTCCGATTTTTTTTTTCTATATTCCTCTGGACATATCCTTTTTCTTTAATAAATAAAAATCAGAAGCTCATAGCTTAAATGAAATAGCAGAAAGTGGATGGTGAAACATATTGCTTATAAAATTTATTTTTGCCCTTGAATTAAGAAAAAAGACATTTGAGAAAAGAGAAAGTTATGGTACTTAATTTCATAGGTGGTCCTCTTCTAGAAATTGCATTTTCCCATTTCCAGAAAAGGATAGGATATGTTCAAAATTGTAATAAAGATGACAAAGTATTTTTAACCAGATGGCTTACTGAACCATTGTTTCTAGTTATATCGTTTATTTTATAATTACTGGATATATTTATTAATATAATTTATAAAAAATATAAAAATTGTATCATAAAACTACCATCTTGCTTAGATGCCTACATGAGTAGCGTGCTATTTTAAAAATAGGATACTTATGTTTTAATTTGGAAATCTATCAAAATATAATCAATCACTCACAGTCTCATTTTGAAATTGCTTTTTTTTGAGATGGAGTCTTGCTCTGTCACCCAGACTGAAGTGAAGTGGCCTGATCATGGCTCACAGCAGCCTTGAACTCCTGGTCTCGAGTGATCCTCCCTCCTTAGCCTCCCTAGCACCTGGGACTACAGGTTCAAGTTAACATGTCCAATTAATTATTTTTATTTTAATTTTGTGTAGACAAAGGCTTGCTATGTTGCCCAAGCTGGTCTCTAACTCCTGGCCTCAAGTAATCCTCCCATCTCAGCCTTCCAAAGTGCAGGGATTAAAGGTATGAGCTACAACACCCAACTTGCAGTTGCTTTTAAATAACAAAATTTACTGTTTAATGTTATCAACTTCTTTTAAAATGTATTCCCTTATGTTGATAGACATGCAACCATGGAACTGCAAAATGTCTAAGCAAAGTTAACCATTCTGTTAGTAAAGAAAAAAAAAAGCAAATGGAGTGATCATTTCTAAGACCTTTAAAAAATGCTTTAGAATTTTAAAATTAGTATAAACATCTTATCGGCATGTAATGTGATTTTTATTCCATTGTAATTTTTCTATATTGCTCAGAGACCTGATTCTGTCAACTACAATTCAAGAACTGGAGCAAGATGTACAAAAGAGGGGAAGAGAAATACGATATTTTATTGGTGGAAGTCTGTCTGATATGACAATAATCTTGAATGAAAGAAGAAAGATGGTATGCTGAATGAATACTGCTAGTAACGTTACGTATTTCTTGTGTATGAAGTTCTATTTATTTATGCCAAACATAGTGTACTGCCTAATCTAAAGAAAATGGTTTCTTATTTTCCATATGAGTAGACTAGCTGAATAATACTGCACACTTTCATAACTGATGATTTTGTTCTTGTTTTAATTAGACAAAATTAAATATTTTACTTTCTCTCACTCCCTCCTTTCACATTTGTCTTACTTTCTCTGTATTTTTCTTCCTGTTTTTTCTTTTGCATCTCATCTCTATCTCCTTTTTGTCTTCCTATTTCTCTGTCTCACACTCTCTCTTCCCCAGTATAACTATATCCACCAGAGAGATAGATTAATTGATTCATAGGCAGACACAAAGATACATAGAGGTTAATAAAGATAGCTAGAAATAGACACACATAATTACACACTATACACACATACATTTTTACTTACATATATTTGTACATATGTTGTAAATAGATAAGATTTATAGAGAAAACTTCAATGCATTTCAAATATATGAATTATTTTTTCCTCCAGTAAATTTTAAGTGTCTTATTGTCCATGACTATATCTCAGGTTAAAAATAAAAAAGACAAAACCTTTTATATCACCTGATGCAGACACAAGAATAAATAGAGTGCTTCATATTAAAAACTCTTTAGTTGACTAAAATAAACCTTTTCTTATTTATCTCTTTGAGTGTTTTAGTATCTTTCATAGAACACTAACGTCTGTTTCCCAGCACGTGAATTCTCCTGTGGGTTTTCTCCACTAAATCTAATGGTGGTTTTTCCTCTTCGTATTTTTTAAATTTAAATTAAATTTTTTTTTTTTTTTGAGAGAAATGGGGTTTCACTATGTTGCTCATGCTGATCTGGAACTCCTGGATTCAAGGTAACCTCCCACCTCAGCCTCCAGAGTAACTGAGATTACAGGCACCAGCCACCATGCCCAGCTTTCCTTTGCGTTTTTAAAATTCTGAGTTGTACTTCAGTGGGAGTTGTTTTCTATTGGAATCTTTCCTGCCCTAGCTAGGGAGGCAACTATATGAGACAGTTCCATATTTGCATCTCTGGGTCTCAGTAGGTTTCACTTATTATGGACTGGTTTTAATCTTTAATTTACAGTCTTTGAGTTCTCACATTTTGTGGGTAGTGAGTATTTGGACCTCATTGCCTGTGTATGGGAGAGGTTTGTGGTTTTGATTACTAATATATTACCCTTTCCACATTAATAACTAAGGGCAATCAGTTGCTTTCCTGTATCCAAAGGCCATCTGGTTGAGGTTTTGTTTTACATTTCACAGGGCAGCCCTGCCTAGCTCAAGGTTTTATGCAGAGAGCATAGTTCCAGATCTCTACAACCTGGACCTACAGCCTCCACAGCATTCCCTACCTTGGTCATGACGGGGGTGTCACAACCTCAAACCTGTACTGGAAAACATCATTCTAATCGGATGCAGACTTTCCACTTTTAGCTACGGTTCACCACTTTGGAATCAGCACTTTGGCTTTAATTTTTTCTTCCTTTCTCCTGGCACACAGATATGTCCTTTCCTTTCAGGATCTGCTGATTACTATTTAATATAATAATTTATTCTGCATTTTTCTGTTCTTTCAGTAGTAGGGTGAGGATCATTTTCTGCATCAGCTCAGTCGGCTATATTAATTGGAAATCAAGTTTATTAATAGAGATGTTTACTTTAGCAGAGATTCCAGAGCACACATGAGTAGGTAGGAAGCTCAGTCTACAAAACAAAAAGCATCTAGCCCTGGGGAATTCTTTCTGATATTGTATTTGGAAATCAAGCTCAGGATGAGCCATTCTCAGAAAGATTATTATAGTTGCCTTATCAGAGAAAGGCATTTGTGTAATAGACTTTCTAATTTGCTTGCTAAATCCCGGAAATAATGCTTTCATTATTTAATGCAAAAAGTTTCAGAGGATTTTTTTCATGCAAATAATAATCTATCCTCTCTTTCCTTAGGGAGAAAAAAAATCTCATTTTCACTCATTACTAAGGTTCATAAGTATAATCATTATCCACAAACTGACTCCACAGCTACTTAATATCCAGTTGATCTTTTATAATTTTTGTCACTTCAGTAACTAGGTGAGCTCGGTTTCTTGCCATTGCTATCTGAATGTTTAGTTAGTATGAGCAAAATATCCATATCAGTAAATTGATAAGTTTTTAAAAGTTATTCTGATTTATAAAACCAATATGCATTCATTGGAGAGAATGTGAAATAATCATGATAATCAGGAAATATTAACACTTTCTACTTCAGAAAATTTCTTATATGAGATTTAACCAATGTCTGTGTGTGTGTCTGTATGTACACTATTTTTATATAGTACTACAGTTGTATATATATAGTGTGTGTGTGCACACGTGCATATATACAGATGCAGAAAAGCATGCAGAAGTACCTGTATGTGTTCTCGCATATCAACACAAATATCTATACCTGTGCCATGCATATATATATATATACACACACACACACATATATATACACACATATAGTGGCCATACTGTCTGTTATAGTTGGCTCAGGGTGCCATAACAAAGTATCGCATACCGGATGTTTTAAGCAACAAAAATTGATTCCTCACAGTTCTGGAGCAGTTCTGGAGGCTGGAAATCCCAAACCAGGGTATCAGCAAGGTTGGGTTTGGGTAAGGATCCTCTTCTTGACTTACTACCTTCTTGCTGTGTCCTCATATAATGGAGAGAGATCTCTGGTGTCTCTTCTTCTTTTTATAAGGGGACCAGTTCCGTTGGATCTGTGCTCTATCCTTACAACTTCATTTAACATCCTTAAAGGCCCTACCTCCAATATAGTTTCATGGGTGGATTGGAGGGAGTGGTTAAAGCCTCAACATGTGAATTTGGAGGGGGACACAATTCAGTCCATAGCACAGTCAATAACGTTTACCTTTTTAAAATTAAAATGATAATGCATTTTTATATTAAAAATTAGTTTCTATAATGATAAACGATTTGAGACACACAGGGGACACAGATAATCTCTTAATGAGCATTCATACTCCTCCCACACGCTTTTGATATATATTGTCATTTAGCCCTAATTGACTAAAATTTTTATTTTATCTTGTTTTACTATTTAGAAATAAAATGTTATTGATTCAGGGGAGACCCTTGTGTAATTTTCTCTGGCCCATTAACTCCTCTTCTTCTCCAGGCACAACAGCAGTCTTTAGCTAGGCGACCCTGAGTCTCTGCATTTCTTGATAAACTTTTTCTAAATCAAGTCTAAACTTGAGTGTCTGCAAACCTTGACACCGAGGACTACATCAACATGTGTCTTCAATTAAACTTGAAAGGCAGGCTACCCCATAAGGACTGCAATTCTTAGGCGATTCCTAGTGCTAAACTAGTCCCAGAGACAGTGAACTGAGTGGGCATAGGGCATACTGAGACACCAGCCAGCTGGAGCATCCTGGGGAGTACTGGCATCACCACTCTCAGGATGCACAGCCTGTGAATCCAAAAGAAATTTTTTTTTTTTTTTTTTTTTTTTTTTACCTTGAGGGAAGGAGACAAAAGAATGAGTAGGATTTTGTCTTGCAAATAAGTTACCAGCTCAGTCACAGCAGGATAGAGCACTTATGAGAGTCGCGAGGCCCCCATAGGGGCTCTAGCTCTCAGACAGTAATTTGCAGGCCCTGCCTCCCAGACAGTGTTTCGGGACACACCCTGGGCCAGAAGAAAACGCACTGCCTTGAAGGAGAAGACCAAGTTCTGGCACCATTCATCATCTGCTAACTGAAGAGCTCTTGGGCCCCGAATAACCAGCAGCGATACCCAGGTACTACATTGAAAGAGTTGGGTGAGCCTTTGAGAATTGCTGGCTTCAGGTGAAACTCAACTTATTACCAGCTGTGGTAGCTACGGGGCAAAACTCCTCCTGCTTCAGAAAAGCAAAAGGAAAAGGAAATGGGATTTTGTCTTGCATCTTAGGTACCAGCATGGCCACGGTGTGTGTGTGTGTGTGTGTGTGTGTGTGTGTGTGTGTGTGTGTGTGTGTGGGTGGTGGTGGTGGTGGTGGTGGGCGGGATGGGGGCAGTTAGAGCAAAAAGCAGGCCCTTGGGGTCCTTGATTCCAGGACTTAAACCTTAGATGGCACTTCTGGACATTCCCTGGGCCAGAAGGGAGACTTCTACCCTGAAGGCTGAGTCCCAGGCCAGGCAGCATTCACCACAAGCTGCCATAAGAGACCTTTGGCCTTATAGGAACATCAGTGGCAATCTGGCAGCACTCCTTGTGGCTGGGGTTGGCAGTGACTATGGCGTGAGGCTCCTCTGCATTTGGAAAGGAGAGGGAAGAGTGGGAAGGACTGCATCCTGTGGTTTGGGTACCACTTCTAAAGTTTTTGACTCTAGTTCCTGACTCCCGGACTGCATTTCTGGATCCACCCAGGGCTGGGGGGATCTTGTCACCCTGAAGGGAAGGACACAGGCCTGGATGGCTTTGCCACCTGTTGATTGTGTAAGGCCAGGACCTGGAGAAAACATAGGCAGTCACCGGGGAGTGGTTATTAACAGTACTTGGGCAAAATCAAGCACTGTGCTGGCTTCAGGTCTGGTGCAGCACAGTCATAGTGGTGATGGCAACAGGGTTGCTTGTATCGCTCCACCCTCTGCTTCAGGTTGTTCAGAATAGAAAGAGAGACTTAGTATGATTGGGAGAATATGAAAGAAGAGAACAAGAGTCTCTTCCTGGTAATCCAAAGAATTTTCCTGGATCTTGACCAAGACCATCAAGCTGGTAACTCTTACCAGTCTGCAAGAACCACATTATTGCTGGGCTTGAGGTGCTCCCTAAAGCAGATACAGCATATATCACAATAACCAAGTCCTTTCAAATATATTAAAATTGTTCCCAAAAAGGGCAGCTACAAATAAGCCCAGACATTGAAGACCACAATAAATACTTAACTATTGAATGCCTGGACACTAAATAACATCTATTAACATCTACTAAGATCAAAGCCATCAAGGAAAACATGACCTCACAAAATGAAGTAAATAAGCCCCCAGAAACCAACCCTGGAGAAGCAGATATGTGACTTTTCAGATAGAGAATTCAAAATAGCTGTGTTGAGAAAATTGAAAGAAATTGAAGATTACATAGAAAAAGAATTCCACATTCTACAGATAAATTTAACAAAGAGAACAAAATATTTTTAAAAAGAATCAAGCAGAAATTCCAGAGCTGAAAAATGCAATAGGCATACTGAAGAATGCACCAGAGCCCTTTAATAGTAGAATTGATCAACTGGAAGAAAGAATTAATGAGCTTGAAGACAGGCTATTTGAAAATACACAGAGAAAAGAAAAGGAAAAAAAAGAAAGCATGCCTAAAGACTCTAGAAAAATAGCCTCAAACAAGTAAATGGGAGAGTTATTGGCCTTAAAGAGGAAGCAGAGAAAAAGATAGGGTAGAAAGTTTATTCAAAGGGATAATAACAGAGAAATTCCCAAACCTAAAGAACGATATCAATATCCAAGTACAAGAAAGTTATAGAACACCAAGCAGATTTAACAGAAAGACGACTACCTCAAGGCATTTAATAGTAAAGCTCCCAAAGGTCAAATATAAAGAAAATATTCTGAAAGCAGCAAGAGAAAAAAAAAATACATAAAATAGAGCTCCAATATGTCTGGCAGCAGACTTTTCAGTAGAAACTTTACAGGCCAGGAGAGAGTGGCATGACATACTTAAAGTACAGAAGAATAAAAAGCTTTAACCCTAGAATAGCATATCTGGTGAAAATATCCTTAAAATATGAAGGAAAAATAAAAACTTTCCCAAACACAACCTAAGGAATTTCATCAACACTAAACCTGTCCTATAAGAAATGCTATAGAGAGTACTTCAACCACAAAGAAAAGGACATTAACGAACAATAAATAATGACTTGAAAGTACAAAACTCAATGGTAATAGTAAATACACCCAAAAACACAATATAGTAACTGTGGTTTGTAAACAACTGATATCCTAATAGACTAAAAGGTGAACCAATCAAAAATAATAGCCACAACAACTTTCCAAGACATAGTCCGTGCAATAAGATATAATTAAAAACAACAAGATTTAAAAAGTGAGGTCATGGAGTTAAGGTTTAGCAGTGTTTTACAGTTCTCCTTGCTTGTAGAGATCTTTTATCTTTTTGATCAGCTATATTCCTAGGTATTTTCTTTTCTTTGTGTCTAATGCAAATGAAATTGTGTTCTTAACTTGACTCTCAGTCTAGACGTTATTAGTGCATAGAAATGGTATTGGGGGGCTTATGGAGGAGGTGGGGATAGTTAACAGGTACAAAAAATAGAAAAAATAAATGAGGTCTACTATTTTATAGCACAATATGGTGACTATATAAAATAATTACTTAATTGTACATTTTAAAATAACTTAAAATGTGAAAGTATAATTAGATTGTTTGCAACTCAATGGATAAATGATGGATGAATGGATACATTCTTCACAATGGACTTATTTCACATTGAATGCCTGTATAAAAACATCCCATGTACCCTATAAATGTGTACATTTACTACGTACCCACAAAAAGTAAAAATAAAAATAAATTTTAAATAATAAATTATACTGATTTTTGTACACTGATTTTGTATCCTGAAACCCTGTTAAAATCATTTATCAGTTCTACACGAATTCTGGCAGAGTCTTTAGAGTTTTCTAAGTAAAGAATTATGTCATCAGTGAAGAAAGATGGTTTGACTTCTTATTTCCCTATTTGGATGCCTTTTCTTTCTTTCTCTTGCTTGATTGTTCTGGTTTCTGATAGAGTTTGTATTCACTAATTTTTTCATTACTCCTCAAAGTGGGCGTTTATGTTCGAGTAGTCTTACTTCATTTTTTGTTTTGCTTACTTGTTCATCAATTCATTTTTAAAAAGTTACTAAGTGCCTGTTACATGCTAAGCACAAAATCCTAGACACTTATTTCCTAGTCTCAATACTAACCGTGCTAGTATAATTCATTCCTTGCACATCACTCATATACCAGGAAAACTTACAATGCCAAATGGCTCTAACATTGCTTTCTGTTTTGTTTTCAATGGACCATTAACAATTCACTTGGTACTTTAAATTTTGCTTCCTTATAACTCTCAGTTTAGCTAACATTCTATTTCTTCTTTGCATCAACCTTCCCTGATAATAGTAATTATAATAATAAGAAAAGCAATAACAACAACAACACTGGTAGTAGCAGCATTCCTACTAAGTGCTAGATATTGATTACTCTTCATGTATCTTCTTTAATCCTCACAACAGTGAGGATCTGGTATCAACATCCACATTTTTTCAGATTTAAAAAATCCGAGATGAAGAGATGTTAAATAACTTGCCCACAGTGACACAGGCAGTCATTTAAAACACTAGGATTGAACACAGGCACTCCGCCCTCCTGAACCCTCTCCTAACTACTATACTCTGTTACCTTCACTATGAATTGTAATATCTCTAGTGATAGCAGTGATTATTAAAGGAATTATTAGCATTATAATTCCTAATTTTAGCATTCCAGCTGTTTTCATTGGTTTGAGAACTTTTAGAAACATTGTAGGCACAGTTTACCCTGACCTCTATTTCTGTTACACACTTCTGATGTCTTACTGTCCTGAAATAAGTTCTAAGTTTAACACAAATTGAAGTGCTATTTCTAAAGTATGGAACTAAGATTATCAAAATTATGGTGTGTCATTCTTCATATTGTTAAAGATATAAACTAAGAGCTTCATATGTATGCTTTTTCCATCAGCCAGAATACCTAACATTTCTGCTCTACCACCATTTCCTATGTTCATGGTAATTTTATTAGTCCATTCTCACACTGCTATAAACAAGTACTTGAGACGGGGTATTTTATAAAGAAAGAAGGTTTAATTGTTTCATGGTTCCACAGTCCGTACAGGAAGGATGGCTGGGGAGGCCTCAGGAAACTTATAGCAGAAAGCAAAAAGGAAGGACGCACATCTTACACGGCCAGATAAGGAGGAAGAGAGAGTGAAGAAGGAGGTATACTTTTAAACAAACAGATCTCATGAGAACTCACTCACTATCATAAGAAAAGCAAGAGGAAAATCCACCCCCATGATTCAGTCACCTCCCACCAGGCCCCTCCTCCAACACTAGGGATGAAAATTCAACATGACATTCAGGTGGGAAAACAAATTTAAATCATATTATTCCACCCCTGGCCCCTGCCAAATCTCATGTTTTTCTCACATTGCAAAATACAATTCTTCCTTCTCAACAGTCCCTCAAGACTTAATTTATCTGAGTATTAACACAAAAGTTCATGTTCAAAGTCTCATCTGAAAAAAGGCTAGTCCCTTAAGCCTATAAGCCTGTAAAATAAAAAAACAAGTAAGCTGCTTCTAGGATACAATGAGGATATGGGCATTGGATAAATAGTTCCTTTCTAAAAGGGAGAAATTGGCCAAAACAAAGGGGCTACAGGCTCCATGCAAGTCTGAAACTCAGCAGGCCAGTCATTATATCTTAAAGCTCCCAAATAACTTTCTTTGACACTAGGACTCATATCCAGGGCGCACTGATGCAAAGAAGGAAGGGCTCCCCATGGCCTTGGGCAGCCCAGTCCCTGTGGCTCTGCAGGGTACAAACCCTGTAACTGCTTTCACAGGCTGGTGTTGAGTGCCTGCAGCCCTTCCAGGTGCATGGTGCGAGCTCTCCGTGGTTCTACCATTCTAGGATCTGAGGACAGTGGCCTTCTTCTCACAACTCCACTAGGCAGTGTCTCAGTGGAAACTGTGTAGGGAATCCAAACTCACATTTCCCCTATGCACTGCCCAAGGAGAGGTTCTCCATGAGGGCTCTACCTCTGAAGCAGACTTGGATCTGGACATCCAGGCATTTCCATACATCCTCTGAAATATACGGGGAAGCTCCCAAGTCTCAACTCTTGCCCACTGCATACCTGCAGGCTTAATCTACATGAAAGCAGCCAAGGCTTGGGGCTTGCAGCCTCTGAAGCCAGGGACCAAACTGTACCTTGGTCCTTTTTACCCACAGCTGAAGCTAAAGCTGCTGGGATGCAGAGTGCCATGTCCTGAGGCTGTACACAGCAGCAGGGCCCTGGGCCTGGCCCAGAAAATCATTTTTTCCCTCCTAGGCCTCCAGTCCTGTGATGGGAGGGGTTGCTACAAAGGTCACTGAAATGCCCTGGAGACATTTTCTCCACTGTCTTAACTATTAACATTCAGCTTCTCTTTACTTATGCAAATTTCTGCAGCCTTGAATTCTTTCCCAGAAAATTGGGTTTTCTTTTCTACCACATGGTTAAGCTTGATATTTTTCAAATTTTTATGCTCTGCTTCATTTTTAAATATAAGTTCCAGGTTCAGAAAATTTCTTTGCTCACAAATAGGAGCTGACACTGTAAGGAGCAGCCAGGCCACGTCTTGAATGCTTTGCTGCTTAGAAATTTCTTCCACCAGATACCCTAAATTATCTCTCTCAAGTTCAAAGATCCCAAAGAGCAGGGGAGCAATGTTGTCAGTCTCAATACTAAAGCATAGCAAGAGTGACATTTACTCCAGTTCCCAATAAGTTTCCCATCTCCACCTGAGACTACCTCAGCCTGGACTTCACTGTCCATATAACTATCAGCACTTTGGTCACAACTATTCAACAAGTCTCTAGGAAGTTCCTAACTTTCCCTCATCTTCCTACCTTCTGAGACCTTCAGACTTTTCCAACCTCTGCCCATTACCCAGTTGCAAAGTTGCTTCCACATTTTTAGTTATTTTTATAGCAATGCCCCACTTCTCTGCTCCCAAATTTATTAGTCTGTTTTCACACTGCTATAAAAAACTTGCTGCGACTTAGTAATTCATAAAGAAAAGAGGTTTAATTGACTCATGGTTCCACAGGCTATAAAGGAAGCATGCTGGAGAGGCCTCAGGAAACATACAATCATGGCAGAAGGTAAAGAGGAAGAAGGCACGTCTTACATGGCTGGAGAAAGAGAGAGAGAGAAGCAGGAGGTGATACGCTTTTAAACAACCAGATATAGTGAGAAATCATTCACTATCACAAGAACAGCAAAGGAGAAATTTGCCTCCATGATTCAATCACCTCCCACCAGTCTCCTCCTCCAACACTAGGGATTACAATTCAACATGAGATTTGGAAAGGGACACATATCCAAACAATATCAGTAATCATTGCTACATAACCATCACTCTCTTTCCTTGTGTGAACTGCAAGGTCTTAGGATTCTTATCATGAATGTAAAGAACACAAAAAAGCAATTACTGATCTCTTATCAGAAGAAATGAAAGCTATTTGCCATTTATTATCAAACACGTTTCACAGAATTCTATTGAACATATCTGCAGAGCTTCCCATATGAAGCTACTTATTTGGGATTTGAGTCCAATTTTCTGAATAACTTTCCTTCATGAGTTTAGATTCAGACTCACCTCACTTATCATTATTAATCTGCTTTGAGAATGCAAAATATCTTATTAGAAATCTTGTTATAAATTAACCTTTATCTTGATTTTCTAAATCTTTTTCTGATTACATCCATCTATATTTTGGGAAATATTCAAAAACAAAAAATAAGTTATTATTATTGTTATAGTATGATTATAGGATGAAATGATCTATGCAAAACTTTTTGTATGTGAGGTTGTACACCAATAGGACCATTAGTTTGAAGGTCTTGTTTTTTCAGACCTGAAGAATACCAAGATGACTAAGGTATGTGGTGGGATGGGGTATGAATATTTGGCTTGTCACGTCAGTGGGGGGAAAAGGGATTTTTCAATAAACTGAACCAAACAAAATAATTTTGCATAGGGAGACCCCCCCCAATTGGATTTGCTCACACTACATAAAAAATTCCAGATGGATTACAGACTTAATTATCAAAAAACTTCTAACTCTTAGTAGAAAATATAGTAAAGATATATTAGACCCTGAGGTAGCAAAATCTTCTTCAAACAAGATACAAAATACACAGACTTAAAATAACCCATTAGAGATTAGAATCTAAGTTGTTCATTTGCAACTCTCTGGAGATAAAATCTAGTGTGTTCATCTCCAAGGCTCACGTCCTTTCAACTATATAACAGTGCTACCTTAAAACCGTGCTACCTCGGTGTGACTTAAGACACTGTTAGACATATTTTATATGATTAGCATTCATACGTATGCTTGCCCGCCCCCACAACCAAGATGATAAGATTGTTTAGGTAAGCTCTGTAACCCCAGCACGTCTCATATTATTTGTATATACTAGTATTAAAATTATACATAGTGAATACTTTATGGGTGATCAGTTTCTCCTCTTCTATGTATACACTATATTCATTTTCACTATCTTTGTATATTTCATATGTCCCCAAATGCACTGTATTATTCCTTTGGTTAGAAGACCACAATTATAGGTATTTTTTAGTTTGCAAAACTTTTCAAATAATAGAACAGTAACATTTGTACAGTGTGACCTACTTAAATAAAAAATAAAAATAAAATAAAAATAAAAAAGATAATGTATAAATAACATTATCTAGTTGTGAAAATAGTTCTAGAAGTGGAAAAATTGTAATCTATATCCTCCAAGAAGAGTTTGAGGGCTGTTAAAAATAAATTAGGTTTCTAGAATTATTTACAAATTATCTTTCAACACTGGTCCTGTACATGTAGTTCTGTACAATCTCAGCAGTTTAGAAAATCAATATTAATGTCATGCTTACACATGCATTGTAAAGGAAGCAGAGCTCTCATTGCTGAAGTAGGAATATATCAGAGTAGAGAAAGTGCAGGAGATAGGTCCAGAGACAGGAGAGCTAAATTTTAGCTCATCTCTGTCATTAACTCACCGTATAACATTAGACCAGGGAATTAATTGTTCTGAGCCTCAGTCTCCTCACCTATGTTATAAAGGGATTTGTCAAGATCAAAGGTTCTTTACCAAGGAGACTGGGAGAATCATCTGGAGAATTGTATTTTAAATGCAGATGCCCAAGTCTTGTCTCCTCAGAGATCCTAATTTAGTAGGTTTGGGAAGGTTTAAAACTAAGATCTGCATAGTTTTAACAAGTCCTACAGGTGATGTTAATGAGCGCCCACATTGAGAATTATTGTACCAGAAATCCAAATTTCCTTCTTGTTCTCTGATTCCAGACATTAATGTGCTTTAGATGCTATAATTAATAACTGATATAAAGACCTTAAAATAAAATAATGCTTACTCACTCATCTTTTTGTTTTGAAATTTTTATTTCATACTGGAGAGACTAAATATCAACCGTTTAGAACAACGATAGTAAAACCAAATGAACAACTGAAGCATTGGTCATGTATTTATAACAAAGTGGAATTTTTAAGAGATTGGATCTGCAGGTAACTGAGGTTCTTCTATTCTTTTTTTTTTTTTTTTTTTGCAGAAACTCTGTTGGTGAGTTTTTATCGATTCTGCCATTACTACGTATCTTATTTTATTTTATTTTATTATTATTATACTTTAAGTTCTAGGGTACATGTGCATAACGTGCAGGTTTGTTACATATGTATACGTGTGCTATGTTGGTGTGCTGCACCCATCAGCTCGTCAGCACCCATCAACTCGTCATTTACATCAGGTATAACTCCCAATGCAATCCCTCCCCCCTCCCCCCTCCCCATGATAGGCCCCGGTGTGTGATGTTCCCCTTCCCGAGTCCAAGTGATCTCATTGTTCAGTTCCCACCTATGAGTGAGAACATGTGGTGTTTGGTTTCTGTTCTTGCGATAGTTTGCCTTAAAGAAACCTAGAGTGATTTTCTTTGACAATAACAATGGTCTTAAAATTAAAACGTATATTTACTCAGCAATCTGCCCGTGGTCCTTGTTCTATTTAGTCTATTCATATTTTGGACAAACAAACACAAAAACAAATAAGCACAACACAACAACAACAACAACAACAAAATAAACATTAATTGAAACAGAAATAATGTCAGCCCTATCAGGACCCTAGCTTATTTGCAAATGCCAGCAATTGAAAACAGATTAGCTAACAAATACCCTGTTGCACACCACCTCTTTCTTTAAAACACACACACATGCACACACACACGCACACATGCACACACACACGCACACACATGCACACGGACATGGTTACATGAATGTGTGCACCATACATACTGAGAGTTAAAACTGAGTTGAGAAAAGGATGGAGAATATGCACTGTAATACACATCTGTGCGTACACACATGCACACACGGACACACACACGCACACATACACACGGACATGCTTACATGAATGTGTGCACCATACATATTGAGAGTTAAAACTGAGTTAAGGATGGAGAATGTGCACTGTAATACGCATCTGTGCGTACACCCGCACACGCACACACACACTAAAATGTATATCCCCTGTAGCTCAGGGAAAGAGATACAATACAATAAACAAGATTATTATTTCGAAAATATTTTCAACTCCTTAGTAGGAACTATTAAAGCATAAAGTGATGTTGAACGGAAAAAAAAGTGATCATGGATAATTACTTTAGCTGCCCATGTTATTGTACAAAATAATGTTCTGAGAAGATATGTGGCAATCAAAATGAGTGAGTGAGCAATCAAAGCCGAAGTTGTTTCCTATGGTGAGAAATTATAATTCTCTTTCAAGTTATCTCCAAACATCATACCTAGTTTGATAATTATAGCATATATTTCAACTAACTCCATGGCTGCAAATTTGAGAAAAATTCGTTTCTACACTAATGCAATTTACTACTTCCAGATACACTTAAATTGCCTAACTCCAAGATTATTCTTTGGTAGTAAATATGTAAGATAATTGCTAAAATTGTGCAGAGTGCATTTTGAAGAATGTTCCATGAATATGCTTACGAGAATATTCAATAAATCAATGTCCTCACATCATATTTTGATCCAAACTACTGAAAAGGAGCACTCTACATTTACAGCTGAAAACTAATGCATTGCTCCTTGTACTTTCAACTGATTCCCCAAACTCATTATATTCATGAGGTAGTGTACTTGCTTCTGGTCAGCATAAATAATAGTAACAATAGAAACAGTAATAAAGCTGGGCACAATGGCTCAAGCCTGTAATCCCAGCACTTTGTACGGCCAAGGTGGGTGGTTCTCGAGTTCAGGAGTTTTAGATCAGCCTGAACAACATAGTGAAATCCTGTCTCTACTAAAAATACAAAAATTAGCCAGACATGGTGGCGCTTGCCTGTGGTCCCAGCTACTTGGAGGACTGAGGTAGGAGAATCACTTGAACACGGGAGGCAGAGGTTGCAGTGAGCCGAGATCACACCACTGCACTCCAGCCTGGGCAACAGAGTGAGACTCTGTCTCAAGAAAAAAAAAACAGTAATAATGACAAATAGCCAAATTTATTTAGTGAGTGTTCTGTGCCAACATTTCTAAGTGCTTTAATGACTATTATCTCATTTAGTAAATTTAAGGAATCTTTGATTCGGGTTCTTTTAAAAAATGGCAAATAATAATTGCATACTTTATGATGTATTATGTGAATTAAGTTTTTGGCTTTTTTTATTAGAAATGTAGCATAGTGTATGGTGCTTAAGAGCATAGACTCTGGAGCCAGACTGGGTTAAGTCTTTTCTGGGTTACTTATTTGGTGTGCGACTGAACTACTTTGACTTCAGTGTCCTTCTCTTTAAACTATGGACTATGCTTATTGTACCTACCTAGTAGAATTATGAGGATTGAATCAGTTACAACATATATAAAAGTCTTAAACAGGGTCTGGCGCATAATAAATGCTATGTGAGTATTATCTACTATAATCTCAATTTTTGTGAGTCAGGTAAGTTAATTTAATTATCAGTTTACATAGTTGATAAATATCAGAACAAACATAAACCAAGGCAATCTGACTCCAGAACCTCTACTAATAGGTTCAGAGTCATACAGTATTAAGTTCATTTTTATTTTTTGTGAGATATGTGAAATATTTTAAACATAGAAAATGGTAGAGATAACTGTATTATTCAGAGTTTCTTAAAATATGTTCTATAGGACATCGGTTTCCTACAATGTTCCGCAAAATTACGAGAAAAAAAAAAATCCCACGGCAAAATATATTGGGAAATGTTGCACACTTACATTTCTTTCATGTATTTTCACAATCAATAATTGTTACTCTGAGAGTACAGTATCTCCTAAGGCAAATAAACCTATTTATTTTTGCTTAGCTTGGCATTTTTAAACCTATTTGATCACTGAATACACTTTAGCAAATGCTGGATGAATATTAATACAAAGAGGTTAAGTGAGCATTTTCCTCACTAGACAAAATAAAATGATATACCTGTAATAAGGTTCTCTGGAGAAACAGAACAGGAGTTATCTGTCTGTGTCTATCTATCTATCTATCATGTATCTATGTATGTAGATAAATTGATAGATGTGGATATGATGACATTTATTATGGGAATTAGCTCATGTGATTATTGAAGCATAGAAGCTGCAAAATCTAATGGCAGTAAGTGAGAAAACTAGGCAAATCTGTGGTATAATTAATTCAGAGTCAAGTCCTCAGACACAGGGACAGCGATGGTGTCAGTCCTTGACTAAGTACCATGGCCTGAGAACCTGGGAAGCTGATGCAGTAAGTCCTGGATGGAATCCAACAGCCTGAAAAGCAGGAACACTGATGTCCAAGTGCAGGAGAACATGGATGTCTCAGTTCAAACAGAGAGAAGGAATTCACCCTTCTTCCACTTTTCCACTGTTTTCGTCTATTCTGGTCCCAATGGATTGGATGGCCACCTGTTTTGGTGAGGGTGATTTTCTTTACACAGCCTATCGATTCAATTGCTAATCTCCCAAAAGACCCTCAAAGACATACCCGAGAATAATGTTTTACCAGCTATCTGGGAAGCTCTTAGGTTAGTGAAGTTGACACTTAAGATTAATCACCATAATACCTATCACTCAGATATTAAAATTCATCCCCAATCTTTCCATATCTTCTGTTTTAGATATTTCTAAGCTTAGGTCCCTCCTCCAACACCCCATCCAAGAAAACACAAAACAGAGTATGATAGAAAGGCTTTGATATAGGCACTCTGTTTCGGGGAAATAGTATTAAGAGAGAAAAACAAAACATAATTGTCAATGGCATGCCATTGAACATATATTAAATATTTCTGTGCAGTTTAAATCCAAACATTGTACAAATTAGACTCACGAAAATATGGTCTTGATCTCAAGCCATATTTGTTACATATATGTTAAGGCAGTTTGTAGGCTCTCAATTCTGTTCCATTTCCAGAGCTAAACCAGGTATTTTCTGCTTCTTAGCACAATGTTATGTTTTAGATGAGCTCCCAGTGACCATGAGAAACTATGGTACCCTCAGCTATCATATGCAGAGGCTCAAAGGATAATGATTTATGATTGATTTCTGCTCACTAAATCTCTCTGTGTTAATATTCTTCCAGCATTTGCTAAAGTGTGTTAAGTGATGAACTGAATTTTTTAAAATGCTAAACTAAGCAAAAATAAATATGCTTATTTGCTTCAGGGGTTCCTATACCCTTAAAGTACAAATATATATTGTGAATATCCATTAAAGAAATATAAATGTGCAGCATTTCCCAATGCATTTGGCCATGAGATCTTTTTATCTTACTATAATTTTGTAGAGCATTGTAGGGAACTAATATTATACAGAATAAACTTTGAGAAATGCTGACCAATTTTGTTATACTAATAAAATAAATAATATAAGACAAATGCTGTTGAAAATATTGAATATGTTGCATAAAATTCAAGAAAGAAATAACGGCAGTGTTTATTTCAGAATTGAGTCATTTACCACCATTGAATTAGGTAGTTGTTTAAAATTGATTTTTCTCTATGCCCCATCTGCAAGTGGGGCTTGGAAATCTGAATTTATATTCAGCGGCTATGATGTTCAAATACATGATAAAACTTTAGAAATACTGGATTATTTTATACAGAGTTCTATGAAGTTCACTGATTTTAAAATTTTAAATAGGTAGATGATAAATTGACCCTTTTTAATTACAGAGAACATTTGCTTAGAATCTTAACTTGTAATTATTACAAACTTGCCTGAAGTAGCTTAAGGAAAAAAAAAAAAAAAAAAAGCATAGCTCATAAAGGAAACCTGGCAGTTGTATCGTAAAAACCAAGGACAATAACGCAGTCAGCTCCTGGCCACAGCTGTAACTCAGGACATAGATGGTATCAGAACGTTCAGTCTTTTTTCCTGCTTAATTCTGACTGCTTCACTTTGTTAGGTGGATGACCACCCCTTTGCTACTCAGGCTACTCATATATCAGAGTCCCAGTGTCTAAAAAATAAAACTTGATTCCATCAACTTCAAATCAAAATTATCTGATAAAGACATTTGACTTGCACATTATAGGTGAAATGACTGCACCACTGAACAAATCTATAATTTTCAGTTGCATGAAGAACTAAGGAAAAAAGTGTTTGGCCAGGTATGGTTGGTACACACCTTTGGTACTATAAACTGGCCACGGGTATACAGTCATGCACTGCATAGCAAAGTTTGGTCAGCAACAGTCCAGACCACATATGTGATGGAGTTTGCAGAAGTCTAGAAGGCTGTAGTTGAGATAGAAAACAACTTATACCTGGGTGTGAATGAAAATGACAATGAGAAGCCCCTAGAGATGGTTCCTAAGTAGTTGACTAATGAGTTCCTGGAACAAGAATGCATAGCTGAAGAAGAGATAAGGGAAAAGAAAACTTCAAAGGAAGAAAAAGAAGAATTCCCAGGAAAAATCACAGTGAAGGGTTTAACATAAATTTTGCAGACCTCAACAACCTTCTTAAAAAGTTTGAAAACATGGACCACATCAAAATGTTTTCATTAATAGAGAGGAATATGGATTGTGGATTATTTGCTTACAAGCAAATCTATGATGATAAAAAAAGATAACTGAAGCAAACTTCCACTTACGTATTCTTAAAACACTGATGAAAAAGAACCTCAGATGGGTCCTTCAGGAGATATTCCAGAAGAAGGCATTGTTATCATAGGGGAAGACAGTTCCATGTATATTAATGCCCCAGAAGAACTTCTAGGGGAAGAAAATGTAAAGGTGGAAGAGAGCCGTATTGATGGTCCTGACCCCGTGTAGCCCTGGGCTAATGTGTGTGTTTATGCCTTAGTTTTTAACAAAAATAAAGTTTAAAAAGTAAAAACAAATGAAAATAGAACAAAGCTTATAAAACAAAAATATAAAGATAGAAAATATTTTGAACAGCTATACAATGTATGTGTTAAGCTAAATGTAAGGAGCAAAATGTTAAAAAAATTAAAAAGTTTATAAAATAAAAAGTTGCAGCAAGCTAAGGTTAATTTATTATTGAAAAATACTTTTTATAAGTTGAGTGTAGTCTAAGTGTACAGTGTTTATAAAGTCTACAGTAGAGTGCAGTAATGTCTCAGGCTGTCACATTCATCACCACCCACTCACCAGTGCAACCAAACTCCCAGTTCTGCAAGCTCCATTCATGGTAAGTGCCCTCTACAGGTATATGAATGTTTCTCTTTTATACCATACTTTTACTGTATATTTATATTTTCTGTTTAGATGCACAGATACTTACCACTGCATTATAGTTGCCTACAATATTCAGTACAGTAACAGGCTACAGGTTTGCAGCCTAGTAGCAATAGGCTAACTATATGCCCTAGGTGTGTGGTAGGCTACCCCATCTAGGCTTGTGTAAATATGCTCTATAATGTTCACACAATGACAACATTTAGACTGAATATTACATTTTTCAGATTTTTTTTTTTTTTTTTTTTGAGACAGAGTCTCACTCTGTTGCCCAGGCTGGAGTGCAGTGGTATGATCTCAGCTTACTGCAACCTCCACCTCCCGGGTTGAAGCAATTATCGTGCCTCAGCCTGCCAAGTAACTGGGATTACAGGTGTGTGCCACCACGCCCAGCTAATTTTTGTATTTTTAGTAGAGATGAGGTTTCGCCATGTTGGCCAGGCTGATCTCGAACTCTTGACTTCAAAGTGATCCATTCACCTTGGCCTCCCAAAGGGCTGGGATTACAGACATGAGCCTCCACACCCAGCCACATTTGTCAGAAGGTATATTTACTGTTAAGGGATGAGACAGTCAAGTATAAAAGAGTACCTAGAGAACCTCCCACTGGCCTGTGCACTGGGAGAAATGCACACTGGGGTGGAGCCATGGAAGTATGCCTCATTTTTCAGCGGGGAGGAGCCCGGCCTCTCCCGTTCCAGGGTAGCAACCTGGAATTCAATCTGTCAGATGGGGGACTGTTAATAGTAACCTATCTCACTTTCCTGGGTTTTTTTCCTTTTCATCCAATAAATTCCTTTTTTTTTCTCACCCTTCTATGTGTCTGCGAGTCCTTCCTGGTCATTTGACAAGGACTCTGTTTTTAGCTGAACTAAAGAGGAAGTCCTGCAACAGTGACACATGACTATAATCATGTGCTACTAACATGACAGCACAATAATGACTCCATGGATAGAGTAGGAGACAATTTTCAAAAGTACAGGAGAAGGCTTACACAGACCAAATGGAAGAGCCCAATATGCAAAATAAGTGAGAGAAAAACTGCTCAGCCTTCCCCATATTCCTTCTCCATTGTGGTTACTGAGATGTCTCCACAGAATTTCTAACGCCCCACAAAACCCAGTTGAAAATTTAAATAGTTGAAGCAATTGGATGGAGAATCAAAGGTGAGTTTAAGTTGAAAATATTGTGACTTTAGAGAAATAATTTTAACATTCAGACCCTCTATAAAATGGGGTAAAACGACCACCCTTGGGGTATGTGAGAATTCAATGAGATCAAATGGAGTTATGGATGTCAACTTCTTTGGAGCCTGAATACAATCAGTGCACTCTTCAGAAAGTTGCTTATCACCACTCAGCCAGTGTTTTACAATTTTCATAAGTTTACTTTTAAATTTCTTGAGATGAGTGTTGTATATCTTCTTATCCCTCCATATTGTCTTCTCCCTTCATCTCCATTCAGGTTATTATCTTCTCTTAAAGTTTAAATTTCAAAATTTAATAGAGAAAATATAAAAATAAAAAGAAAGCAGGTGCCTAAAGAAAAGGTATAGATGTTTAGCCAGAGAACTCTGCAGAAAATTCAATGAGATCTTTTAATTGCCCAGTATGTGGGCTGAGATGTCAATTATATCTCTCTCATGACATAATAGATAACATGAATTGCAGAGTTGTAGATTTCTAAGAAGTTAAGAGCCACAAATAAAATGTTTCAAGAAACAATGATTTTGCAGGTACAATAATGGTATTTTTGATGGGTCAATTTGGCCATGCTATAGTCCCCAGTTTTTCTGTCAAATGGTAATCTAGGTGATACTGGGAAAAAAAATGTGCTGATGCAATTAAAGCCTCTAATCAGTTTACCATGAGAAAAGGAGGATTATTCTGCTTGATTTGTGTGGGCCTAACTGGATCATTTGGAAGGCCTCAAAAGCCAGGCTAGGATTCTCTAAGAGAGAAGACATTCTACCTGGGCCCAGGCCATCACCCAGAATCACATAAAATAATTCTTTGTGTGTGTATCTGTGTGTGTGTATACATATGTATGCACATGGTATGATTTATAACTGTATACATTCTTGAGAAAATTTCAAAAACCTGATAATCAAATCTCTGAGAGAATGCCAGGTTACCTCATATATTAATGAAGAATCTCTGTTAGCTTCCCTATTCATAGACATTAAAGGAAATTTACAACCACTATCTGTGTTGTCGCTTTTCCTGTAAACTCTATGACTGTCTCATTGTTACCACCACAAACAATACCTTGTAAAATTCCATACATTTTACCAACAAAATATATATTTAGTGTCACTATTGCTCTAGATCTTCTCCTGTAATACTATTGCCCAATTAATATGATGTCTCATCTGGACAACTGCAATTGCCTTCTAATTGAAATTCCTGGTAGCACTCTTGGCCTGGTCAGTCAACACTACCAAAGAGTGATTCTTTAATAAATGTAAATTATACCATGCCACTCATCTTCTTAACGTTCTCTGATGGCGTTCCATTGGGTTTAGGACAAAACTCAAACTCTTTAACTTTGCCTATAAGGCTTTGCATGGCCTGACCCTTGTCTTTCTTACCTTCATTTTATGTCAATCTTCTCCATTCTCAATAGACATGATACAGTTAAATCACATGGAACTTTTTTAGTTGCTCAAACTGATTAAGTTCTTATCTCAGATTTTTTACAAATGCTGTTAACTGGAGTCTGGCACATTCTTTCCTTTCATTTTTGCTTGACTAGCATATATTCATATATATTGGGTTATCTACCATGCCATATTTGTGCACCTGACCTTTTCTTTTTAGTAATTACAATAATTTTATCTATACAATATTTATTTGAATGTCTGTAATTTCTAACTGTAATCTTCATGAGGGTTTATGTCATTGATATTCCAGCACTGACTCATATAAATCTTCTGATTTATAAGAAACCTGATAATCATATCTCTGTTTGAAAGAATGTCATGTTACCTCATATATTATTGAAGAACCTCTGTTAGCTTCCATACTCATAGCCATTAAAAAAAAGTTCCGATTTACATTGACCAATGCTACAGTAACAATGACATAACCCCTTAAAGTAACTTGAATACTTTCTGTCATGAGCAGCACTGCTACAAGTGTTTACTTTTATCCCAGTTTACCAAAACTTGCATTACATAAGACACCCTTAACTGCTGTGTAAACGGGTCATTATAACTGACACGATGTAATCCATTTTGTGCTTAAGGTGGTTCATCTAGTCTGTGGGAGCCACATCTATTTGCTCTACTGTTTTACACTAATTATTATCTATGTGTACTGAGATGTAGAAAAGTTTTAAAAACATGACAATAGATCATAGGCACTTAATCAGTATTGTTGATACAGGTTTCTCACAGAAATGTACATTGATCCTTTACAAAATACAATTTTGTTATTCAATTAATCAAGACCTTTAAGAGTTTTTCAAGGTTCTCTCAGAATACAATACAAACTTAATTCCGCGAGGCAGTATAGAATTTCCCAAACCTGCCTGTGCATTAGGAACCACTGGTGTTTCTGAGGCTTTGAAAAGACAGTTTCCTGTAAATTACTCAGTGATTTAGTAAGTTTTTGGTGGCATTATGGGGAAACATTTATGGATTGATTTTCTCTCCTGATGCTGTTTTCCATATAGAGGAAACTGACTCAGTCTTTCTAAATGTATCTCCTGTTTACTAATGAATGAGTCAGACGGGGACCTGGACATGAATAGTCCTGCCCCTTCCTCTCCACTCTCTCTGGAGAGTGAGTATTTTATGGGATGCATCTATTTTAATGTGTTCCTTTTATATTGTAAATTTTCATGAATGATATGGTTTGACTCTGTGTACCCACCCAAATCGCATCTCCAATTGTAATCCCCATGTGCTGAGGAAGGGAAGGGACTGGATTATGTGGACATTCTTCCCCATGCTATTCTCATGATAGTGAGTGAATTCTCACAAGATCTGATGGTTTTATAAATGGTGTTCTTTTGTTTTTTTGTTTTTTTCCTGCACACTCACATTCTCTCCTGCCGCCTTGTGAAGAAGTTGACTGCTTCCCCTTCCACCATGATTGTAAGTTTCCTTAGGCCTCCCCAGCCATGCGGAACTGTGAGCCAATTAAACCTCTTTCCTTTATAAATTACCAATGCTTGGGTATTTCCTTATAGCCATGTGAGAACAGACTAATATAATGGGGAATACGCTGCCCCATTGGAATACCTTTCCTAATTTACTGCTGCCAATGACAGGGTAGACAAATCTGCCTACTTATGGGATTTAGGATTAAGTAGTCTACATTTTTATTGCAGATATAATATAAGGTACATTATCTAATATGAGCTTTACTAATAATGAAGGTGATATTCTGGCCAGCTTCTGTGAATTATTTGTCTTCTCTCTTAATTGGCTCATAACTTGGTCAGGGAAGAGGGTATTATTTACTTATAATCTTGATAAAAATTCCCCAAATTGGGGGCTTGGAGCAGTATTCCTAAAGCTGTTTCTCATATGTAATGATCGATCATACTCTGAAATAATAAATATAATAGACCCTCATTTGAATTACTTGCACAGCCCCTCTCTTCTGAGGATTGCCTACTTGGGCTAATAAGGATGATTTTTAACAACAATGACTTAGTTATCAAGCTGAGCAAACTTAGGCCAAAAATGGAAGCAGTTTCTAATAAAATATAGTAAATTAGTGAAGAACTAAAGCTAGAACAGTCTTCTATATATAAGTGAAAAGGCAGGATGTTTTTCCCTTTTAAAACGTTAGAATTCATAGAAAGAATATTTTGCACTTCAAAATGAAGGAAATGGAATCCTCTACCAATTATCTATAAAGAGTTCTGATAAAACATATTACCTGCCTAAAACATGTACATTTAAACAATTTACCCATTTTCTCTTCTACTAATTAAGGGGAAAATCTACCTACTTCATTAAACCCGTAAAGGATGAGAACTATAGAAGGATTATGAAGGCATTTGCAAGGAAATATGCTTGGAGAGTCTATCCAAAGCATAATATGAATAGAAATTAGAAAAAAATGAGTGAAAATCATATTAGTAATATAAAATGCATGCTGATTAAATCTCATATTCAGATGGCCTTGATCCCAAACTGAAAGAGATAAAAATGCTGGCATTTCTTATAATTGTTGTGCAGATAAAATGAGAACATACATAAATCATCTATTCTACACCTGACTCATTTTGGCAACTCAATAAAAGGAAGCTATTGTTATTGCTGATGGCTTTATTATTATTTGCACATAATCAGGTATGTTTATTATTCACAATGGAAAGTAATTTCTATGACTTCTGGATTTGCAATCATCTGTCTCTGCTTCACATTGATTTAAAGTTTATTTCAATTCAGCAGTTATTTATTGCTTACTATGCACTAACCACTCTTCTAGAAATCGGAATTAAAACAACAAGTAGTTCTCCTTTTTTCAAAGTAAGTCATGGTCAATTGGGAAAATTAATGATATGAAACAGCTTATTTCAATGCAAAATTTATATGCAATAATAGGTATGCTATTGGAGCAATGGTGACTGTCACCAAAGCTGCCTAAGTTAGTAGAGTGAGTCTTCCTAGGTATGGTGATTTTTATGTTAGGTCTTCAGAAACTAAGAGACATTATCCAGGTGGAAGAACACGCCGAGTTGATGGAATAATATGAACAAAAGCCTGGAGGCATAATGAAACATGTCACATTTTAGAAACTGTAAAGGATAAGTGTGGGATAGAGGGTAGCAGTAGCAAGGAAACCCAGATCTGATCATGAAATGAATTATAAAATAAACTCCGGGTGGGCTGGGGCACAATGAAGGCTTGCAAATCAGGGAAGTGACATGTCTAACATGTCCAGATTTGACATTTAACGAACGGGTAGAGAAAACAGAACCTTTGTACATTGCCTTTGAGAGTGGAAGTATAACCTGTAAGAAAGCACTGAAATACTCCAGATCTCACTTACAGAACACATAAGTGAGGAGCTTGGCAAGTGCTCTCCCTCAAAACAAATAATAATACGACTCAACAAAAACGTCAAAGACAATTACTTCTAGACTTCTGACTCTAGAAATTCAACAAAGTCATACAAAAATTTGAAAAGTACTTTTTCATGGAAGAAAAACTACTGAAACTGAATAGGAACAGTGGAAAACTGTGGCATTTTAGACTGGAAATGCTTTCATCATGGAGCCCATCTCCATAATGTAGTAGCTCAACCACAGTGGTACAGGCTGTGAGGATGTTTAATTTTCTTATAAGAAGGCACGTATTTAATATGGGCCAGAGCTTGGAGTAGAAGTGAGACTTGTTGCTGATGCATTTTGTTGACTGCAATTGGAAGACAATCCAGGAACAACAGCAAACTATCCAACAACTCCAACATCATGGCAAGACTGAAGATGAAATCCTGGCTAAGGCAAGCAGTACACATGGAAATAAGCCAAAAATTAAATAGGAATTACATGAATCAAGACAGCTAGGATGGGTCTTGATAAACTTTAGAATATACTCAGGGATCTAGAAGCCTTCACACTTGTGCAAGATTGTGCATGCCCAGGAAAGACTAGAGAAGACTCTAACTAGTTAGTTATTTTTGAATAAATGAGAGACTTTGAGCACACGCTAAGTAAAAGCCAGAACAGATTTATTAACTTCCTGAATTGGAATGTGCTCCCCAAACTAAACACAAATCCAGAAGCAAAGGAAGGTATTTTAAGGTCATAATTAAACATATTAAAATTATGGAATTGAAATGAAAAATAGAAAATTAAACAATAAAACAAAAAATGAATAATCTATTCTCAATAATGTATAAGACAAATAGGGAGAAGACAGACAGATGTTTAAAAGACAAATAAAACCATAAACCTATTAGACATAAAAGATATTTATAGAACATTCCATGCAACAAACAGGAGGCTATAGATTCATCTCGAAAGCACATGAAACATTCTTCAAAATAGACTACATGTTACAACATAAAATAAGCATCAACAGATTTAAAGAGTTGAGATAATAGAACGTTCTCTGAACACACTGAAGTTAAATTAGAAACAAGCAAGATAATGAAATTTGTAAAATTTTAAAAAATGGAAATTAAGTAGCATACTTTTAAATAACCAGAGAAGTAATGAAGAGGAGAATTTAAAAATACTTTGATATGAACTTTTAAAAATAACATACCAAAATATAAGAGATTAAGTCAAAGTAATGCTTACAGAAAAAAAAGTTAGTTTTTAAATTTACCTTAAGAAGAAAAAAAATTCCAAATCATTATTGTAAGTTTCCAACAAAAGAAACTGGAAAATGGAGCAAACTAAAGACAAAGCAAGCATGAGCAAGGAAATAATAAAGATTACGGTAAAATAACTGCAAAAAATCCTCAACACAAATACTGGCAAATAAAATACAGCAACATACAAAAATGATTATAAATATTTATAAAGTACTATCGAGTCTAGAAATGCAAATTTGTTGTAACATACTGAAATCAATTACCATAATATACCCCCATTAATACAATAAAGAGAAAAAAACACTCATGATTATTCTGATGATTGCAGAAAGGGTATTTAACAAAATCTAACATATTTTAATGATAAAAATTACTCAATAAACCAGGAATAGAAACCAAAACAGCATGGTACTGGTACCAAAACAGAGATATAGACCAATGGAACAGAACAGAACCCTCAGAAATAATACCACACATCTACAGCCATCGGATCTTTGATAAACCTGAGAAAAACAAGAAATGGGGAAAGGATTCCCTATTCAATAAATGGTGCTGGGAAAATTGGCTAGCCATAAGTAGAAAGCTGAAACTGGACCCTTTCCTTACTCCTTATATGAAAATTAATTCAAGATGGATTAGAGACTTAAATGTTAGACCTAAAACCATAAAAATCCTAGAAGAAAACCTAGGTAATACCATTCCGGACATAGGCATGGGCAAGGACTTCATGTGTAAAACACCAAAAGCAACGGCAGCAAAAGCCAAAATTGACAAATGGGATCTCATTAAACTAAAGAGCTTCTGCACAGCAAAAGAAACTACCATCAGAGTGAACAGGCAACCTACAGGATGGGAGAAAATTTTTGCAATCTACTCATCTGACAAAGAGCTAATATCCAGAACCTATAAAGAACTCAATCAAATTTACAAGAAAAAAACAAACAACCGCATCAAAAAGTGGGCAAGGATATGAACAGACACTTCTCAAAAGAAGACATTCATATAGCCAGCAGACACATGAAAAAATTCTCATCATCACTCGCCATCAGAGAAATGTAAATCAAAACCACAATGAGATACCATCTCACACCAGCTAGAATGGCAATCATTAAAAAGTCAGGAAACAACAGGTCCTGGAGAGGATGTGGAGAAATAGGAACACTTTTACACTGTTGGTGGCACTGTAAACTAGTTCAACCATTGTGGAAAACAGTGTGACGATTCCTCAAGGATCTAGAACTAGGAATACCATTTGACCCAGCCATCCCATTACTGGGGATATACCCAAAGGATTATAAATCATGCTGCTATAAAGACACATGCACAGGTATGTTTATTGTGGCACTATTCGCAATAGCAAAGACTTGGAATCAACCCAAATGTCCATCAGTGACAGACTGGATTAAGAAAATGTGGCACATATACACCATAGAATACTATGCAGCCATAAACAAGGATGAGTTCATGTCCTTTGTAGGGACATGGATGAAGCTGGAAACCATCATTCTCAGCAAACTATCGCAGGAACAGAAAACCAAATACCGCATGTTCTCACTCATAGGTGGGAATTCAACAATGAGATCACTTGGGCACAGGAAGGGGAGCATCACACACCTAGTCCTATTGTGGGGAGGGGGGAGGGCGGAGGGATAGCATTAGGAGATATACCAAATGAAAATGACGAGTTAATGGGTGCAGCACACCAACATGGCACATGTATACATATGTAACAAACCTGCACGCTGTGTACATGTACCCTAGAACTTAAAGCATAATAAAAAAAAAAGAAAGAAAGAAAAAAAATTCTTCAGGCTATTAAATGGCATCTACGAAAATTCCACATCTGACCTCATTCTAAACGGTGGAAGACTAAATGCTTTCCCCGTAAGTTTTGGAACAGAACAAGGATGTCCACTCTCAACACTTCTACTTTACATTGTGAAACTGCCTTTGCAAAACTGAGGAAATTATGACAGTGAAAGAAATCAGACCTAACCGATTCCATCTTGCTTCTAATTTTTAAACTGTCTGTTCATACTTGGGCGTAGGCTGAACAAACTTTGGGAAGGAATTCAGTTCATGGTTTGACTCTGAAACAGAATTCATAATAGTCCCTTCTCAAAAAGGTCCCCTTCTTGCCTGGGGACCAGTCTGCCTTACAAGACTAACAAAGTAGCTACAATATTAGAAATTACAGTTTAGGGGTCATGAAGCCTCTGGCTCCAAGCGTCTGAACCTCCCCAGATTGCTCCTGTGGATGACATTACTATTGTAAAACCTAATATCAGTCCCTGATATATTTTTGATACCCTGTACTTGATGGATCATCTGTTACCACACAGTCTGGTAATCTGGCCCAAATAGTCCTGCCATCCCACCCAGGAACGGAAGCCAACAAGAAAAACTCACTTTGACTTCCAATAATTCCATTTCCAACCTGACCAATCATCACTCCCCACTTCCCCAGCCCCTGCCTACCAAATTATTTTTAGAAACTCTGATCTACACATGCTCAGGGAGACTGATTTGAGTAATAATAAAACTCCAGTCTCCCACACAGCCAGCTCTCCGTGAATTACTTTATCTCCATTGCAATTCCTCCATCTTGATAAATCGGCTCTGTCTAGGCAGCAGGCAAGGTGAACCCATTGGGCAATTACAATTGTACTGTAGTTTCTTGCCAGGGAAATTATGCAAGAAAAAAAAGGGTAAAGTCACTCAGATTATAAAGAAAGTAAAACTATGTTTTCAAATATTACATAAATTTGTACACAGAAAACTTCAAGGAATCCACTAAAATATTGTCAGAATACCTGAGTTTTGCATCATTGTTGAATACAAAACAAACATATACAAATTACAGAGAGTGACATCAGTCAAATTAGCAGAGTGAGGAACTACAAATTCCACTCTTCCATAAGAGAAAAAAAGAACGCACAAAAACTATGAGAATCAACTTCTTCCAAGCTCTGGCAACTGACAAATGACTTGTCATGACCTTGGAAATGCTTATTCAAAAAGGCTCATTATTCATAAAGAACAGTAAAATTTGTGACATTTTAATTTATACAAGTTTCATCCTCTGTTCCCCATGTCAGCCATAACCACGAAAATAACAGCCTGCATTCCACATACTAGTGCCCAGTACTGGAGGGAGCAAAACAGACATCATTCACAAAGAATTGCAATTAATTATTTGTTCTGACTTGTCTGGTGACTCCTTGCAAGAGATATTCAAAAAGTACATCTTTATTTCACTTAACTGGGAACTGGTCTAATGCTGATGTTGCTTCCCAGGAGTATTTGTCAAGCACATTTATAAGCTAATATCTTAAGTTGCTGTTGCCTGAGGTGGCAGATAACAGTTGGGTAAAATAATACACTAATCAAAAACCTTGGGAGGAAAGGGTGTGAAGTGAGATATCCCCAAGAGCTTTGAAAAGATCAAACATATTCCTAGGAATCTACAAGACCAATACATGCTGAGAGCTCTGCACACGTACAAGCAAAACCTGAGATGGCCCTATTCTTTCAACTTCTGCAGACCTTGAAGGATTGTATGCAATATATCCATGTAACAAAATTTAACTTCTATCCCTTAAATTTATACACATTTCAAGAAGAGCACAGTAAAGAAAGAGAGAATACAAAAACAATAGGGATAATTTTTTAAAAACATTGGTTTCTTGAAGACAAAGAAAACTGACAAACTTTGATCTAGAATAACTCAGAATAAAAGAAGACAGAAATTACTAAATTCAGAGAGTCAGGAAATTACTACAGACCTTACAGAAATCTATGGATTGTAAGAGAATATTGTGAACAACTGTATATCAACAATTTATTTGACATAGATAAACAAATTACTAAAAGCACTCAAACTACCAACACAGAATCAAGAGAAAGTAGAAAATCTGAAGAGACCCATAGCAATTAAAACTATTGAGTCAGTAATCAAAAACTTCCCATCAAATAAAGCCCAGGACCAGATGCCTCCACTGGGTGAATTCTACCAAACAACTAAAGAGTAAACACCAATTTTTCTCAAACTCTAAAAAGAATATAAAATGAGGAAATACTTTCTAAATCATTCCCTGAGGTCATCAATACCCTGGTTCCATAACAAGGAAAAGGTACCACACACACACACAATCATAGATCGATAATCCTTATAAATATAAAGTAATCCTCAAGAAAATACTAGCAAGCCAAATTCAACAGTATATTCGAAGGATTATTTAACATAGCTAAATGGGATTTATCCCAACAATGCAGTGGTGGATCAACATATGAAAAGTAATCGAATAATACACCATGTTAATAGAATCAAGAAGAAAAAACACAAATAATTATTTATATCCATTTAAATTTTTATTTTTTGACAAATAATTGTATGTATTTATGGGGTAAAATGTGATGTTTTCTGTATATTTGTATACATATATACAAATATGTTGTAAAATGATATCATTTTATATATATTTTAACTGCATCTGGAAAAAGGAGTGTATAATCATAAAATGATTATTTCAAGATAATGTATCCATCACCTCATATACTTACTATTATAGTGAGAATGTTTAACATTTTTTAGTAGTTTTGAGATATAGGATTTATTATTATTAACCCGTGTTAATAATGAATAATAATGATAGTGATGTGCAACAGACATCGAATAAATGAAAACTTTTATTCTTTGGCAAACATTTCACCATTCCCCATTGGACTTTTAGTCTCTGGCAACAACTGTTCTACCCTCTACTTCTATAAGTTTGACTTTTTTAAGATTCCACATGTAAGAGATAATGTAGTATTTGTCTCTCTATGCCTGGATTACTTCACTTAGCATTATATGTCCTTCATGTTCATCCATGTCATCACAAATGACAGAATTTTCTTCTTTTCTCAGGCTGAGTAGTATTCCATTATGGATATATACCACATAGTTTCTTCATCAATCATCCATTAATGGACACTTAGGTTGAGTCCATATCTTGGCTATTGTAAATAATACTGTAATGAACATAAAAGTGCAGATACCACTTTCACATACTGATTTTGATTGTATATTGAAATCACACACACCCAAAAATGGGATTGCTGTTTATATGGTAATGTTATTTTTAATTTTCTGAAGAACTTCCATATTGTTTTCTATAATGGCTACACTAATTTACATTTTCACCCACAGTGTGCAAGGGTTCCCTTTTCTCTACATCCTTGCCAACACTTAACTATGTTTAACCTTTTTTATAATAGCCATTATAACAAGTATGAGGTGATACCTCATTGTGGTTTTGTTTTTCCCTGATTATTAGCCATGTCAAGCATTTTTAATAAACCTATTTGCTACACAAATGATTACTTTAATTGATTCAAGGAAAAACACTTGAAGAAATCCAGTGAGGTTTTGTGATTTAAAAAACTCAACATACTAGGGATAGTAGTGAGCTTCCTTAAACATGATAAAGGGAGTATATGAAAAATCCACTGTTAACCTGATACTCTATAATTACGTTCAGTTACTGAAATGAGCAGTTTTCGTCCTGGCTATGGAGCCATACAAATAAACAGAGATCCATAGTAAGTAAAATAAAATGAGAAAACTTGTATTCCACCTTACTTAGACAATCCTTTTTACAGATGCAGTTAAGGTCTTAGGCTCCCAGTCAATAACTGGGCATTAATGCTGGCCCATTCCTGTGGATACCTATAAAAGGTCATTTTGGCTTGAGAACTCCTCATTGGCCCAGAAAAACCTTTCTTATACATGTATCACAGGATGAAACTCTTCCTTCCCCTTTTTCACAGAAGTCATACCTGCTTAGGCATCTGAAACGTCCTTGCCTATACTTGATCATGTCCCCCAATAGATCTGCTACAAATCTAAAGATTTCTTGGTGTCTGCTTTTCAGAGGACCTAATATATTCTGTGTGCTCCAATTACACAGTGTGCATGCTTTTATTGTGCTTATCATACCATATGCTAAAACTAATATCTTGACCCTCTCTCCCAGTAGTCTGCAATCATGATTAAAGCAGTTGCAACATTTTATTTATCTTTGTAATATTCAGAACCCAGAATACTGCTTATAACTATAGTACACTATTTATCTTTTACCCATATTCATATACCTGAAGGGTATGATAATTAGATAACAGTGACCTGTTAGCTGTGGGTGATAGGAAAGTGCAGGGCAGAGTGAGATGCTGCGAATGGGTTACAGGTGTATGGCGATATCCACCAGGTTAGCTGATTGACATCTAGAGCAACTGGATGTACTAGGATGGTTCAGTACCCTGAGCTGCCTTTTCTGTGTATCCCAGTGGGCTTTACAGATATTATTTTTCTAGGAGGAACATGATATGAGATGGTTTGGGAAATACTGATATAGAGCACAGCAGAATCTCTATGCAAGAGGGCATTTCTGTAATTTGCAAAAAGTAAACTGCAGTGGATTTTAATGTGTCTATTCCCTCCCCAAATGTAAATTACTAGCTTTGCACATTGTAGAAGTTCATTAACCGTTTAATGAATATGATTTTTACTGTGCACAAAAAATAACGTTAAAATTGCAGTACATAGATGTGGGCAAACAGTGAGCTTAATAAGCATTTGCTAAACTCAAAATTGAAAAGTGAATGTAGAAAATATTAGGGTAAAAATTAGCATTCCACTTTCAGAAGAACTTTATGACTTGATGTTAATTGGCTCTGCCTTTACACAGCTTTTCTACTAAGGAAGGTTATTTTCACAAAGATCAAAGTTCTGAATAAAGTCTTAATGAAAACCAAAAGAAAAAAGCCTGAAAAAAATTAATTTGAATGAATAATCCATAATAATGAATTCAAAAACAGGGTTCTTGGATGAAAACATGACTTTAGAAATTATGAAGCTGCTTAGTTAATTTTCTACATATTGATTCTGATTTCTAGATAGACTCACGAAGCACTGAAATTTGAAGAGGTCTTAGAGATTATCTAGTACTCCCTTGTCATTTTACAAAGTTCTTTCTTTATGGGGCTCTGAGAGGGAAGGTGATTGGGCAAGATCGCCTGTGAAACAGTGACTGAGACAGGAATAAAATACAAATTTTCTGTATCTTAGTCTAATGTTTGAATCTGTTTTCTCAGCATTACTATTCTAGAAAACATTAATATTAATAGTTTACGACACTGATAAAATATCTTACACAACAGATGTATGAATTTCACAAAACAAAATTTCCATTTCAGTGGAAAAAGACAGCGATTGAATTAAACAGAGGAGTACTGTTGGAGGAACAAAAAACTGATGAAAGAGGAAAATAATATTTTAGCTAAATTCCTCACATTTTGATATAAGGGCTATATACTAGTATTTTTCATACCTCAGACATACAGGCAGTTCTATATTATCTGAATTTTTGTGAAGGTATACTTTACATAGTTTTGCTGTGCATTTTTGTGAGTTTTCCCAAAGAGATATAATTATACATTGTGTGTAACTATGACCACACTCAAAACATTCTCCTATTCTCCTTGTAAACATCTTCCCACAGCCCTATGCCCCGGAGGCCACTGATCTCTTTACTCTCCCCTATAATTTTATCTTGCTAAAAGTGTCTCCTTTAGAGTCTAGTTTCTTTGACTTGATAATGCCATTCAGAACCATTCATATTCTTTTAAGTAATAGTTCATTCATTTTCATGGCCGAGTAGATTCAAATGTTATCTATATGTCAAATTTTGTTTATCAATTTCCCAAGTTAGAAATTAGAAATACTTATTTTATTTCCAGTTTTTTTTTTTTTTTTTTTTTTGCTTGTTTGTGAGAGAGACAGGTACTTGCTCTGTCAGCCAGGCTGGAGTAAGTACTATGGCATAAACATGGCTCACTGCTGCCTCTACCTCCTGGGTTCAAGCAATCCTCCCACGTCTGCCTCCTGAGTAGCTGGGACCACAGGTGTGTGTCACCATGCCCAGTAAATTTATTTTATCTTATTTTTTATAGAGATGAGATCTTGCCAGGCTCACCATGTTGCCCAGGCTGGTCTTGAACTCCTGGGCTCAAGCGATTCTCCCTCCTCAGCCTCCCATAGTGCTGAGATTAAAGGTGTGAGCTACCATGCCTGGCCTATTTCAAGTTTTTGATTGTTAAAAATAAAGTTATGAACATCTGTGCAAGTCTTTGAATTACATATGTTTTTATTTTCCTTAGGTAAATACCCAGGACTGTGTCTTAGTCCATTTTCTGTTGCTGTAATGCAACCCCGAGACTGGGTAATTTATAAAGAACTGAATTTATTTGGCTTACAGTTTTGAAGGCTGGGAAGTCTAAGAGTATGGCACCAGCATCTAGTGAGGGCTTTATTGCTGTACCCTCACATGGAGGAGGACATCACATTGCAAGAGAGGAAAAGCATGCATGTCAGTCAGGTCTCCTTTCCTCATCTTATAAGGTCACTGGTCCTCTCATTGAAGCCCCACCTTGATGACCTTATCTAATTCTAATTACCTCCCAGAGGCCTCACTTTCAATCAATATTTGAATGTGGGGATTACATTTTCAACACATGAAATCTGAGGAAAAAATTCAAACTGTAGCATTCCACCCAGCCCCACTTGAGCACCAACTCAAAATTTCAAAGTCCAGAGTCTCATCTAAGTCAGATATGGGTGACAATCAAGGCATGATTCCTCTCAAGGTAAATTTCTCTCCAGCTGTGACCTGTGTAATTAAATAAGTTATCTACTTTCAAAATATGATGGTGGGGCAGGAATAGGATAGAGATTCCCATTCCAAAAAAAGGAAAAGAGGCAAGGAAAAGGGGAACTTGTCACAAGTAAGTCCAAAATTCAACAGGGAAAACATTAAGTCTTAAAGCTGAGTATTTTCTTCTTTTGGCTCCATTCTGGAACACTAGAGTAGAGGGGTGAAACCCCCAAGGCCTTGGGCAAACTCATCCCCTGGATCACAGTTTTCAAAGCTAGGAGGTCCAAGAGCATGGCTCCAGCATCTGGTGAGCAAGTATCCTGCATCATAACATGGCAGAAGGAGGCATCACATGGCAAGAGAGCAAGAGTGTAAGAGTCAGCTCAGGTTCCTCATGTGAAATAAAATTGACGAGGTGGGGTCAATGAACCTCTAAACTCTGATGAGTTTTGTTACTGGAAGAGGTCTCCCAACCACCAGTGGGATCTGCCTCTCCTCCTCCAGCAGAAGTAGCCTACCCACTATAATTGGAGTAGCTATACTCAGCAAGGGGCAGAATCTCTACATTGACTCTCTAACCAGTGAATTACAGGTCTTTATGGCAGAAAAGGCCAAGTATAAGTCATTAGAAATTACTCTACCTAGAAAAGCAATAAAACAAAAGTAATACCATATTCCTGGAGGGTTTAAAGAAATTAGTGGCACCATTAAAAATTTGAGGAAAATTAAAAATTTCCACCATATCCTCACTCATCTTGCTTATTTGGCACTTGTATAAGACAGATGGATCTTGAAGAATGATGATAAACTATTGTAGGATTAATGAGGAGGTGACTCAATTTGTAGCTGTTATAAAAAAGGTGGTTCCTTTGCTTGAGCAAATTAACACATTCCCTGGTACCAGAGATTCAGTGACTGATCTGGCAAATGATATTGTTTTTTCTTCATACCTATTGATAAAGCCCACCAAAAGCAATTTGTTTTCAGCTGGCCCGACCAGCAATAGATCTTCACTGTCCTATCTCAGGATATATCAACTCTCTATCTCTATGTCATAATTTAGTTCTCAAAAATCTTGATTGCTTTTACCTTCTACGGGAAAACTCACTTGCCAATTACACTGACGCCATTATGTTGATTGGACCTAGTGAGCAAGATATAACAACTACTCTGGACTTATGGTCAGGTATTTTCAAGGCTGAGGGTCAACAAACTATCCAACAAAAAAATCAGGGGCACTGTTACCCAAGCGAAATTTCTAGGAGGCCAATGGCATGGACCATATTGAGACAACTCTCTTAAGATGGAGAATACATAATTGTATTGGACTTGGCTCCTCCTACAACGAAAACAATGGCACAACACCTAGTGGGCCTCTATGGATTTTGTAGGCAACATATTTCTCATTTGGGTGTGTTATTCCAGCCCATGTACAGACTGACCCCAATGGTGCTGATTTTCAATAGGATCCAGAAAAGGAGAAGACTCTGCAAAACATCCAGACTGCTGCGCAATCTGCTCTGCCATATGGGTTATATGATTCAGCAGGTCCAATGGTGCTTGAAGTGTCAATGTCAAATAGGGTTGCTCTTTGGAGGCTGTAGCAGGCCCCTATATTTGAATCACAGCACAGGCCCTTAGGATTTTGGAGCAAAGTCTTACTATTCTGTAATAATAATTACTCCTTTAATTGTTTTAAGAAACAGATCTTGGCCTGCTACTGCATCTTAGTAGAGACTGAATGCTAAACCTTGGGCCAAAAAGTTACCGTGTGACCTGGGCTTCCCATGATAAACTGAGTATTCCGACACATCAATCAAAACAATCAGGTATACATAGCAAAACTCCATCATGAAATGGAAGTATTATATATATGATCAGACCTTGGCAAGCCCTAAAGATACAAGTAAGTTACACAAAGAAATGGTCCAACTCCTGGTCCCATGGTCCCCACTCCTGCTACCCTGCCCTCTCTCTCCCAGCCTGTACCTACAGCCTCATGAAGAGCGTTCTCAATTCTCAATGTTTAGCTACCACTTATCAGTGAGAACATGAGATATTTGGTTTTCTGTTTCTGTGTTAATTCACTTAGGATAATGGCTTCTAACTGCATCCATATTGCTGCAAAGGAAATGATTTCATTCTTTCTTTGGTTATGTAGTATTTTGTGGTGTATTTGTACTTTTTTTTTTTTTTTTCTTTTTGAGACAGGATCTCACTCCGTCACCCACCCTGGAGTGCAGTGCAGTGGTATGATCTCGACTCACCACAGCCTCTGCCCCTGGGCTTAAGTGATCCTCCCACCTCAGCCTCCTGTAGCTGGAATTACAGGTACACACCACCATGCCTGGCTGTTTTTTTTTTTTTTTTTTTTTTTTTTTTTTTTTTTTGAGACAGAGGAAGAAGAGACTTAGGCATGGTTTTACATACAGTGCTGTATGACATGCAGGCCCCATCCTAAAGTGGACAGCTGTAGCACTTCAGCCTCTTTCTGGGATATTTCCGAAGGACAGCAGTGAAGAAAAATCTTTCCAGTGGATAGAATCTCGAGAAGTGTAACTGGTTGTTTACTTTGTTTGGAATGAAAACGGCCAGATGTGTGATTATTACCAATTCACAGACTGGCCAAGGAACATGATTGAAAAATTGGAAAAAAAGAAAATGAGGAAAGAGGCGTATGAAAAGATCTCTCTGAATGGGCAAAATTATCTTGAAGATCTTTGTCTTCCATATGAATTCTCACAAAAGGGTGATCTCAGAAGAAGATTTTAATAATCAGGTGGAAAGGATGACTTGTTTTGTGGCTAGCACTCAGCCTCTTTTTGCAGTCACTGCTGTCATTGCCCAAGGGGTTCACGAACACGATGACCATAGTGGCAGGGATGAAGCTTATGCATGAGCTCAGCAACATGGACTTTCACTCACTGAGGCTGACCTGGCTATGGCAACTGCTGAGTGCCCAATCTGCCAGCATGACAGACCAATGCTGAATCCATGATATGACATTTATTTCTGGGATGATAAGCCAGCTACCTAGTCACAAGTTGATTATATTGGACTACTTCCATAATGAAAGGAACAACATTTTGTTCTTTTAAAAAAATTTAATTTTTATTTGTAAAAATTTAAGGGGTACAAATGAAACACTGTTACCTGGATATATTGTGTAGTGGTGAAGTGTGGGCTTTCAGTGTATTCCTTAGTCAAATAATATTTATTGTACCCATTTAGTAATTTCTCATCATCCAACCCCCTATGACTGCTTCATCTTTCTGAGTCTCTAATGTCTATCATTCCACACTCTATGTCTACACATACATACTATTTAGTTCTTATGAGTGAAGACATGTGGCATTTTTCTTTGTTTCTGAATAGCTTTACTTCAGATAATGGCTTCCAGTTTTTTCCATGTTATGCCAAAAGATAATTTTTATGTTTAATTGCCAAATTGTAGTTCATTATTTATATTTAGATAATATATATTATAAATACGTTATATTATTTAAGTTGATGCAGGGTGAACTTATGATGATTAAGTTTATGTCAACTTCACTGGGATAGTGAATCCTTAAACATTATTTCTGGATATGCCTGTGAAAGTATTTCATGATAAAATGAGCATTTAAACACCCTCCCCAGTATGGATGGGCATTATTCAATCTGTTGAAGTCCTAAAAGGTGGAAGAAGAAGAAATTAATTTTGTCTGCTTGATTGCTTGAACTATCAGTGTTCTCCTGCCCTCAAACGGGACTTACATCACAAGCTCTCTGATTTTCATAGCTGCGTGTCCAGCTTCTCTATATCTCCAGCTTGCAGATGGCAAATAGTGAGATTTTTCAGCCTCCATAATGGCATGAGCCAATTTCTTATAATAAATTGTCTATCTATCTAGATGGATAGACAGAAATATCCTATTTCTTCTGTGTCTCTGAAAAACTGTGACTAATATACCATATATTCATGAATTTATTATGGAATTTGATTCCGTTCTAGTGACCTGTTTTTTTAAATAAGATGTATTTTTAATAACTCTCTTGATTACTATAGCTATATAATAAGTCTTGAAATCACAGTGTATTTCTTCTTTGCTCTTTCTCAAAGTTATTTGGCTATTCTATATTCTTTCTGTTTTCATGCAATTTTAAAAAGTCATTTTCATACCTAAAATATGCCTGCCAGGTTTTTGATTGGGAAGATATTTAAAGGAAATGGACATTTAAAAAATGTTGAGCAGGGGGCGGAGCAAGATGGCCAAATAGGAACAGCTCCAGTCTCCAACTCCCAGCGCAAGCGACACAGAAGACCGGTGATTTCTGCATTTTCAACTGAGGTACTGGGGTCATCTCACTAGGGAGTGCCGGACAATCGGTGCTGGTCAGCTGCTGCAGCCTGACCAGCGAGAGCTGAAGCAGGGCAAGGCATCGCCTCACCTGGAAGCGCAAGGGGGAAGGGGATCTGTTTTCCTAGCCAGGGGAACTGAGACACACAACACCTGGAAAATCGGGTAACTCCCACCCCAATACTGCGCTTTAAGCATACAGGCACACCAGGAGAATATATCCCACACCTGGCCGGGAGGGTCCCACGCCCACGAAGCCTCCCTCACTGCTAACACAGCAGTCTGCCGCGATCTATCGGCAAGGCAGCAGCGAGGCTGGGGGAGGGGCGCCCGCCATTGCTGAGGCTTAAGTAGGTAAACAAAGCCGCTGGGAAGCTCGAACTGGGTGGAGCTCACAGCAGCTCAAGGAAGCCTGCCTGTCTCTGTAGTCTCCACCTCTGGGGACAGCGCACAGCTGAAGACCAACAGGGGAAGTAGCGGGAGCCGGTGCAGACGCGAACGACTCTGTCTGACAGCTTTGGGGAGAGCCGTGGATCTCCCAACGCGGAGGTTGAGATCTAAGAACGGACAGACTGCCTGCTCAGGTGTGTCCCTGACCCCTGAGTAGACTAGCTGGGCTAGCTGGGAGAAATCCCCCACTAGGGGCAGTCTGACACCCCACACCTCACAGGGTGGAGTACACCCCTGAGAGGACACTTCCAAAGGAAGAATCAGACAGGTACACTCGCTGTTCAGCAATATTCTATCTTCTGCAACCTCTGCTGCTGATACCCAGGCAAACAGGGTCTGAAGTGGACCTCAAGCAATCTCCAACAGACCAACAGACAGTCCTTCTGACTGTCAGAAGGAAAACTATCAAATAGGAAGGACACCTATACCAAAACCCCATCAGTACGTCACCACCATCAAAGACCAGAGACAGATAAAACCACAAAGATGGGGAAGAAGCAGGACAGAAAAGCTGGAAATTCAAAAAATAAGACCACATCTCCCCCTGCGAAGGAGCGCAGCCCATCGCCAGCAACGGATCAAAGCTGGTCAGAGAATGACTTGGACGAGAGGAGAGAAGAAGGCTTCAGTCCATCAAACTTCTCAGAGCTAAAGGAGGAATTACGTACCCAGCGCAAAGAAACTAAAAATCTTGAAAAAAGAGTGGAAGAATTGACAGCTAGACTAATTAATGCAGAGAAGATCATAAACGAAATGACAGAGATGAAAACCATGACACGAGAAATACGTGACAAATGAACAAGCTTCAGTAACCGACTCGATCAACTGGAAGAAAGAGTATCAGCGATTGAAGATCAAATGAATGAAGTGAAGCGAGAAGAGAAACCAAAAGAAAAAAGAAGAAAAAGAAATGAGCAAAGCCTGCAAGAAGTATGGGATTACGTAAAAAGACCAAATCTACGTCTGATTGGGGTGCCTGAAAGTGAGGGGGAAAATGGAACCAAGTGGGAAAACACTCTTCAGGATATCATCCAGGAGAACTTCCCCAACCTAGTAGGGCAGGACAACATTCAAATTCAGGAAATACAGAGAACACCACAAAGATACTCCTCCAGAAGAGCAACTCCAAGACACATCATTGCCAGATTCACCAAAGTTGAAATGAAGGAAAAAATCTTAAGGGCAGCCAGAGAGAAAGGTCGGGTTACCCACAAAGGGAAGCCCATCAGACTAACAGCAGATCTCTCGGCAGAAACTCTACAAGCCAGAAGAGAGTGGGGGCCAATATTCAACATTCTTAAAGAAAAGAATTTTCAACCCAGAATTTCATATCCAGCCAAACTAAGTTTAAGTGAAGGAGAAATAAAATCCTTTACAGATAAGCAAATGCTTAGAGATTTTGTCACCACCAGGCCTGCCTTACAAGAGACCCTGAAGGAAGCCCTAAACATGGAAAGGAACAACCGGTACCAGCCATTGCAAAAACATGCCAAAATGTAAAGACCATCGAGGCTAGGAAGAAACTGCATCAACTAACGAGCAAAATAACCAGTTAATATCATAATGGCAGGATCAAGTTCACACATAACAATATTAACCTTAAATGTTAATGGACTAAATGCTCCAATTAAAAGACACAGACTGGCAAACTGGATAAAGAGTCAAGACCCATCAGTCTGCTGTATTCAGGAGACCCATCTCACATGCAGAGACATACATAGGCTCAAAATAAAGGGATGGAGGAAGATCTACCAAGCAAATGGAGAACAAAAAAAAGCAGGGGTTGCAATCCTTGTCTCTGATAAAACAGACTTTAAACCATCAAAGATCAAAAGAGACAAAGAAGGCCATTACATAATGGTAAAGGGATCAATTCAACAGGAAGAGCTAACTCTCCTAAATATATATGCACCCAATACAGGAGCACCCAGATTCATAAAGCAAGTCCTTAGAGACTTACAAAGAGACTTAGACTCCCATACAATAATAATGGGAGACTTCAACACTCCGCTGTCAACATTAGACAGATCAACGAGACAGAAAGTTAACAAGGATATCCAGGAATTGAACTCATCTCTGCACCAAGCGGACCTAATAGACATCTACAGAACTCTCCACCCCAAATCAACAGAATATACATTCTTCTCAGCACCACATCGCACTTATTCCAAAATTGACCACATAATTGGAAGTAAAGCACTCCTCAGCAAATGTACAAGAACAGAAATTATAACAAACTGTCTCTCAGACCACAGTGCAATCAAACTAGAACTCAGGACTAAGAAACTCAATCAAAACCGCTCAACTACATGGAAACTGAACAACCTGCTCCTGAATGACTACTGGGTACATAACGAAATGAAAGCGGAAATAAAGATGTTCTTTGAAACCAATGAGAACAAAGATACAACATACCAGAATCTCTGGGACACATTTAAAGCAGTGTGTAGAGGGAAATTTATAGCACTAAATGCCCACAAGAGAAAGCAGGAAAGATCTAAAATTGACACTCTAACATCACAATTAAAAGAACTAGAGAGGGAAGAGCAAACACATTCAAAAGCTAGCAGAAGGCAAGAAATAACTAAGATCAGAGCCGAACTGAAGGAGATAGAGACACAAAAAACCCTCCAAAAAATCAATGAATCCAGGAGTTGGTTTTTTGAAAAGATCAACAAAATTGACAGACCGCTATCAAGGCTAATAAAGAAGAAAAGAGAGAGGAATCAAATAGATGCAATAAAAAATGATAAAGGGGATATCACCACTGACCCCACAGAAATACAAACTACCATCAGAGAATACTATAAACGCCTCTACGCAAATCAACTAGAAAATCTAGAAGAAATGGATAATTTCCTGGACACTTACACTCTCCCAAGGCTAAACCAGGAAGAAGTTGAATCCCTGAATAGACCAATAGCAGGCTCTGAAATTGAGGCAACAATTAATAGCCTACCCACCAAAAAAAGTCCAGGACCAGATGGATTCACAGCTGAATTCTACCAGAGGTACAAGGAGGAGCTGGTACCATTCCTTCTGAAACTATTCCAATCAATAGAAAAAGAGGGAATCCTCCCTAACTCATTTTATGAGGCCAACATCATCCTGATACCAAAGCCTGGCAGAGACACAACAAAAAAAGAGAATTTTAGACCAATATCCCTGATGAACATTGATGCAAAAATTCTCAATAAAATACTGGCAAACCGGATTCAGCAGCACATCAAAAAGCTTATCCACCATGATCAAGTGGGCTTCATCCCTGGGATGCAAGGCTGGTTCAACATTCGCAAATCAATAAACGTAATCCAGCATATAAACAGAACCAAAGACAAGAACCACATGATTGTCTCAATAGATGCAGAAAAGGCTTTTGACAAAATTCAACAGCCCTTCATGCTAAAAACGCTCAATAAATTCGGTATTGATGGAACGTACCTCAAAATAATAAGAGCTATTTATGACAAACCCACAGCTAATATCATACTGAATGGGCAAAAACTGGAAAAATTCCCTTTGAAAACTGGCACAAGACAGGGATGCCCTCTCTCACCACTCCTATTCAACATAGTGTTGGAAGTTCTGGCTAGGGCAATCAGGCAAGAGAAAGAAATCAAGGGTATCCAGTTAGGAAAAGAAGAAGTCAAATTGTCCCTGTTTGCAGATGACATGATTGTATATTTAGAAAACCCCATCATCTCAGCCCAAAATCTCCTTAAGCTGATAAGCAACTTCAGCAAAGTCTCAGGATACAAAATTAATGTGCAGAAATCACAAGCATTCTTATACACCAGTAACAGACAAGCAGAGAGCCAAATCAGGAATGAACTTCCATTCACAATTGCTTCAAAGAGAATAAAATACCTAGGAATCCAGCTTACAAGGGATGTAAAGGACCTCTTCAAGGAGAACTACAAACCACTGCTCAGTGAAATCAAAGAGGACACAAACAAATGGAAGAACATACCATGCTCATGGATAGGAAGAATCAATATCGTGAAAATGGCCATACTCCCCAAGGTTATTTATAGATTCAATGCCATCCCCATCAAGCTACCAATGAGTTTCTTCACAGAATTGGAAAAAACTGCTTTAAAGTTCATATGGAACCAAAAAAGAGCCCGCATTGCCAAGACAATCCTAAGTCAAAAGGACAAAGCTGGAGGCGTCACGCTACCTGACTTCAAACTATACTACAAGGCTACAGTAACCAAAACAGCATGGTACTGGTACCAAAACAGAGATATAGATCAATGGAACAGAACAGAGTCCTCAGAAATAATACCGCACATCTACAGCCATCTGATCTTTGACAAACCTGAGGGAAACAAGAAATGGGGAAAGGATTCCCTATTTAATAAATGGTGCTGGGAAAATTGGCTAGCCATAAGTAGAAAGCTGAAACTGGATCCTTTCCTTACCCCTTATACGAAGATTAATTCAAGATGGATTAGAGACTTAAATGTTAGACCTAATACCATAAAAACCCTAGAAGAAAATCTAGGTAGTACCATTCAGGACATAGGCATGGGCAAGGACTTCATGTCTAAAACACCAAAAGCAACGGCAGCAAAAGCAAAAATTGACAAATGGGATCTCATTAAACTAAAGAGCTTTTGCACAGCAAAAGAAACTACCATCAGAGTGAACAGGCAACCTACAGAATGGGAGAAAATTTTTGCAACCTACTCATCTGACAAAGGGCTAATATCCAGAATCTACAAAGAACTCAAACAAATATACGAGAAAAAAACAAACAACCCCATCAAAAAGTGGGGAAAGGATATGAACAGACATTTCTCAAAAGAAGACATTCATACAGCCAACAGACACATGAAAAAATGCTCATCATCACTCGCCATCAGAGAAATGCAAATCAAAACCACAATGAGATACCATCTCACACCAGCTAGAATGGCAATCATTAAAAAATCAGGAAACAACAGGTCCTGGAGAGGATGTGGAGAAATAGGAACACTTTTACACTGTTGGTGGGATTGTAAACTAGTTCAACCATTATGGAAAACAGTATGACAATTCCTCAAGGATCTAGAACTAGATGTACCATATGACCCAGCCATCCCACTACTGGGTATATACCCAAAGGATTATAAATTATTCTACTACAAAGACACATGTACACGTATGTTTATTGCGGCACTATTCACAATAGCAAAGACTTGGAATCAACCCAAATGTCCATCTGTGACAGACTGGATTAAGAAAATGTGGCACATATACACCATGGAATACTATGCAGCCATAAAAAAGGATGAGTTTGCGTCCTTTGTAGGGACATGGATGCAGCTGGAAACCATCATTCTTAGCAAACTATCACAAGAACAGAAAACCAAACACCGCATGTTCTCACTCATAGGTGGGAACTGAACAATGAGATCACTTGGACTCGGGAAGGGGAACATCACGCACTGGGGCCTATCATGGGGAGGGGGGAGGGGGGAGGAGGGAGGGATTGCATTGGGGAGTTATACATGATATAAATGATGAATTGATGGGTGCTGACGAGTTGATGGGTGCAGCACACCAACATGGCATAAGTATACATATATAACAAACCTGCACGTTATGCACATGTACCCTAGAACTTAAACTATAATAAAAAAAAAAAAAGTTGAGCATTGTAGTCAATGAACATGATGTAACTCATTTTTATTTAGATATTTCTTATATTTCTTATTTTTTTAGACACGGGGTCTCCCAATGTTGCCCAGGCTGAAGTGAAGTGGTTACTCACAGGTGTAATAATTATGCACTATCGTCTCGACATCTTGGTCTCAAGCAGATCCTCTTGCCTCAGCCTCCCAAGTAGTTGGGACTGCAAACATGTGACACTGTGCCTGGCTAGAGATTTCTTAAGTTCTATTAGTAATTTATTGAAATTTTCAACTTAAATTTTGCACATATATTTTGTCAGATCTTTTTCTTATTGTTTATTTTTGATGCTGCTATAAATGGTGTTATTATTATAATTTTAATTTCCAATGCCTTTTTGCTGATATCTAGAAATGGAAGTTAACGTTTCATGTTAAAATTGTATTCTGAAAACTCAGTAAACCTACTTATTAGTCCTGGAAACTTTTTTGAAGATTCTTTGGAACTTGCTTTTGACAATCATGTCATCTGCAGACAGAAACAGGGTTATTTCTTCTTTCCCAAACAGAATGCCTTTGTATTCATTTATTTTATTTTTGCCTGAATACACTAGCTAAAATTTTCTGTAGCAATGTTGAATAGAAGTAGTGAGGACAGACATCCTTGTCTTTTTCTAAATCTTAGGGGGATCACCTTCTGTTTCTTGTCGATAAGTCAGGTTATCATTAAGTACAAACGATGTTACAGATGCTCTTTTTTTTCTTCCTCATACAGTTTCCCTCAAAATTCCCACTCTCTCTTTGCCTAACAGGAATCCCTTCCTCAGCCTGCACCTCTTCTTACGAAGCCACTCTTCCCATATGCCCTCATCTTCTTCCAGCAAACCAATGCCTTTCTGGGACCACTGTTTTTCTAGCAGGTACAGAAGATAATCAGGAAGGTAAAAATAGCCCTTTAGGGGATTCTAGAAAAAACAGTTCTCTAATATGTACCATTTTTTCAAGAAAGTCAACATTTCAAGAGATACAATACTATTTGGCCATTAACAAAGACTAAATGAGAAACCAAATCAAAATCAGCCAGCTCAGGACCAAGAGACCCTGGAGAACTCCACTACTTCAAATGGAGTCAGTAAGTATAGAGGGAGGGACGGAGACCTCAAAATATGCACTATTTCCAGAAACCTAAAATGATCAACAATGTAGAGACTGAATAATACAACAACAAAATGCATAAATGGTAGCGATTACAATTAAAATCAACAAGTTGTTAAAAGACCCTCGTTTTAGGGAATATATACGTTTCTTTGTGAGTTCTCCGATGGTGGGAAAGAAGGGCAATAAGGGAATAGGCAGGAATATGAGAAGGGAGGGAAGTAGAGTCCTGCAGGTTGGGGACCAAACCAGTAGGTCCACCATGAGCTGGACATGAGGGATTAGTACTGGGTGAGGACTAAGTGCTGAAGACAAATTTTCTCCTAAATATCAATACGCAGGCAAGAATGTTGTGTTTCTGCCTGTGTTTGGGGTGAGGGGTGACATCAATGTCTAACTTGGCAGAACTTAGATGGGAAGTGCTCATTTGAAACAGATATATATATACACACACACACACATTTGTATATATGTGTATATATACACATATACAAATATATATGGTTCAAATTAGCATATTTATATGCTAATCTTAGTCATCATTTGTACAAGGAATTTCATTTGAATAACTCTATTAGACTGCTGGGCCAAGATACAAGCTGATCCAGCTACCTCTACTCCTTTCTAAAGTAGTTTCTTGATGGCGTGGACGTGTTGGTGTGTTAGAGCTTGCTTCAAGTGCACTTCCACTCTACCATCTCTGTAGTAATGTGTGACACAAATACCCTGCTGTTAAACATTATCTTATTAAAATAATGAAAGCACAGTGAATGCAGGCAAAGAACAATTTAATCTTTCTCAGTTCTGTCATTTTTGGCAACCAAATATTTTGATTTTATGTCTAAATTGGAAAGAAAGTATGAACTGAAAGGTATAAAATTTTTGAAGGAGAGTGCAAATTTTATTGTATTTGAACATAGAATATCCTATTGAATTTGAAAAATCTTTAAAAGTGCACTTACTATTCTTTATTTTAAATCCAGAACTTAAAATAGTACATTTGTTTTATGATTTAGTAGTTGTCTAAATAGTATTGCTTATACACTGTTTGCTTTCCTCAAAAATTTATTTTTACCTTCATAGTTATACATAAAATATTCAATAAAAGATTTACAATGTTTTTTCCGATTATTTCTTTAAATTCCTATTACTAATTTTTTATATTGAAGAGGGTGTGTTTTAAAAAGTGCCTTTCCAGAGGTCAAATACACTTACTATGCCACTGGAGGGGGATATTTTATTGCCTAAAATCCTTCATAATTTGGCCCAAGACACTGGCGTTTTTCTTTTTTTCCCTTGTTTGTTTCTCTTCATTTTAAATAGCATTACTGAGGTAGAACTGAACTATGAGAAGCCACACACCTTGACATTTTACACTTGATTAGTTTTGATAGATGTGTGTACCCATTAGGAAATATTTTCATTACTCTTAAAAGTTTCCTTTTTCTCTTTACAATCACTTTCACGCCTCCCTATGCTCACCCTTAAGTAACTGCTGATGTTTTCTGCCAGTATAGTTTGCGTTTTCTTTATGTTAAATGACTGACATCATCCTGTGTATACTCTTTCATCTCTGTAGTCTGTTATGTCTGACTTCCTTCAATCGGCATGATCATTTTGATATGTATTCACACTGTTGCATATATCAATATTTCATTCCTTTTTATTGGTTAGTAGTAGTACTACATTAAGCAGATATGCCAAATTTGTTTATTCATTTTCCTGTTGATGAGCACATGACTTATTTCCATTTTTTGGCTACTAAAAATAAAGCTGTTTTTTAAAAAAATCATACAAGTCTTTGAGTGGATATATGCATTCACATATATTGGATAAATACCAACAGTGTAATATCTAGACTATAAGGTAGAAGTATGTTTCACTTTACTAGAAAATACCGAACTGCTTTCCAAAGTCATCGTATCGTTTTAATTTTCTACCAGCAGTGTGTGAAGGTTTCAGTTCCACCAAATCTTCACCATACTTGATATGGTCAATTTTTTAATGTTAGGCATTCTCACAAATTTATCGCAGTTTCACATTATGACTTAAATTGATATTTCCATAATGACTAGTAATGTTAAACATCTTTAGCCCATGGGCTTATAGGCCATCCCTTTATCTCCTTGTTGGTGTGCCTGTTCGATTCGTTACTTCCCTTTATAAATTTAGTTGTTGTCTTTCATATATTTTGACAGACTTACCCTAAGTATTTTGGACGACACATGTTATTGTAAATGGTACTTTTTAATCATCAATGTTTGATTGAACTTATATATGAAAACATAATTTTTTGTGTACAGATTTTGTATTCTATAAGTTTGTTCATCTCATTTGTACTAGTGACATTTTTGTGGATTTCATCAGATTTTCTACATAGGTGATCATGGAATCTGCACCTAAATGCAATTCGGTTTACTATTTTCCAAACCGGATATCTTTTACATATTTTTCTAGTCTGATTTAATGGTCAGACCTTTACTACACTGTTGAATACAAGTGTCAAGAGTTGACATTCTTGTCATGTTTTCAATCATATGGAGGAAGCTTTCAGTCTTTTACAATTAAGCAAAATCTCATAATTGTGGGAGATTTTTAAATTGTATTTTTATAATTGCCATTTACCTGGATGAAGAAGTTCCCTTCTATTCCTAATTTACAGAGAGCTTTTATAAGAAACAGATGTTAACGTATTTTAATGATTTTTTCTGCATCTATTAAGATGATCATATGTCTTTTCTTTTTTAATACAGGGGATTACATTGATTGATTTTTAAATGTTTAACCAACTGCATTTCTTAGACAAACCCCACAAAGTCATGTTATATTTCTCTCTCTCTCTCTCTCTATATATATATATATACACACACACATATACACACACATATATATATATATTTAGATTTATTTCCCATTGTCTTCTTAATGCCATAAGTATGTTAATAAGGGATATCTCTTTTCATTCATTGTCTTTTTTTTTTTTTGTTTTTGTATCAGGTAATTCTGGACTTACAGAATGAGTAGGGGTGTGTTCCCTCTTAATGAGTTTATGTAAAGCTAGATATTATTTCTTACTTATTTGATATATTTATCCATAGACATTTCTTGGCCTGATTTGATTTCAGTCTTTTGTAGGCACTGTGTCTCTGGCCTCTGAGTTGGGGCCTTCTCGGTTGTGCTGAGCTTGTAAAAGCCTCCTAATGGTTTCAAGCAGGATGAAATCCTGCTTCTCCTCAGGACTAGAGAGTTTGTGTTTTCTGTTCTCTTGCCCCACAATGAGCTTTTCGCACTTCACCAGCAGTTTAAGATTTTTATTTTTCACAGGACATAGGTAAAAAAGAAAAAAAGGGCCCCTATAGGAATATGTACCTTTCCCTAAGTTGTTGTTTTTCCCCAGTCCAAGGCCTCTAAAAAGACAGAGGCTTTCTCTGAATTCTAGCCCTTCACTAATTCATACTCCAATCACCTCGAGAGGTTCATGGAGAAGCCTTTGCAATTGGGCCTGAATTGTCATTATATCTGCAGATCACAGGAGTTATACAATTTCATGATAAATATTAGCTGTATTTTCCTTACAGTTCATGAATCCAGCATCTACCCCAGGTAAGTAGTGATCTCAGCTCATCATTTCTTAGAGGGACCTGTCCTTACATAGGTTTGGTTTAGTTGTTTCCCTTGTGTCCTTAGAGTTCCGATGGGCTCAAGGGAAGTGACTTTCTATATTATGTAACATTTTAAGGTCTGAGCAATGCACTTCCTAGTTTTCTGCACCCTAAGCAGAAGATAGAAATCTATCCTTTTTTAGATCTGATAGTATTGCATTATAATCGTGTGTGTGTAGATTCCTATGTATACACATATGTAAATATATATCAGTTTCTAGTAGGCTGCAGTAAAATCAGCAAAAACAACCACTGGCATATTTACTTCTTCCCATAATTCTGTCAGTTGTGCTTGATGTATGTTGTAATATTTTAGTTTCCAATTGTTATGTCTTCTAGATCTATTGTTTCCTTTAGTAGTACATACTTTCCTTCTTTGTCCTTTGTCCTTTATTTTAACTTCATGTGTTACTTATCAGACAGTGAGATAGTTGCTTTAATTTACATTACTATCCACAGTGTATGAGGGTTTCTTTTCTCCACATCATCACCAGCATTTATTAATGCCTGTGTTTTGGATAAAAGCCATTTTAACTGGGGTGAGATGATATCTCACTGTGGTTTTGATTTACATTTCTCCGATGGTCAATATTTATCACCTTTTCATATGCCTGCTTGCCATTTGTATATCTTCTTTTGAGAAATGTCTATTCAAATGTTTTGCCCATTTTTTAAATTGAATTATTGGATTCTTTTCTATAGAGTAGTTTGAGTTTCTTGTATATTCTGGTTATTGGTGTCTTGTCAGATGGGTACTTTGAAACTATTTTTTCCATGATGTGGGTGGCCTCTTTGCTTTGTTGATCATTTTCATTGCTGTGCAGAAGCTTTTAACATGATATGATTTTATCTGTCCATTATTTCTTTGGTTGCCTGTGCTTGTGGGTTATCAATCAAGAACTTTTGGCCTAGACCAATGTCCTGGAGTTTCACCTATGTTTTCCCATGTGAATTTCTTTTTTTTTTTTTTTTTTTTTTTGAGACCGAGTCTTGCTCTGTTGCCCAGGCTGGAGTGCAGTGGTGTGATCTTGGCTCACTACAAGCTCCGCCTCCCGGGTTCATGCCATTCTCCTGTCTCAGCCTCCTGAGTAACTGGGACTACAGGTACCCACCACCATGCCCGGCTATTTTTTTTTTTTTTTTTTTTTTGTATTTTTAGTAGAGATGGAGTTTCACCATGTTAGCCAGGATGGTCTCTATCTCCTGACCTCATGATCAGCCCACCTTGGCCTCCCAAAGTGCTGGGATTACAGGCGTGAGCTACCATGCCCGACCCTTCCTGTGTGAATTTCATACTTTGTTGTTTCAGATTTAAGTCTCTAATCAATTTTATTTTTATATATGGTGAGAGATAGCCGTGTAGTTTCATTCTTGTGCATTTGGATATCCAGTTTTCCCAGCACCATTGATAGGCGAGACTGTCTTTTACCTCTTTTACCCAGTGTATATTTTTGGTACCTTTGTCAAAAATGAGTTTGCTGTAGGTGTGTGGTTTTGTTTCTGGGCTCTTTATTCTTTTCCATTGGTATATGTGTCTGTTTAATGCCAGTACCATGTTGTTTTTGGTTACCATAGCTTGGCAGTATAATTTGAAGTCAGATAATGTGATTCCTGCATGTTTTCTGTTTGCTTTTTTTTTTTTCCTCCTTAGGGTAGCTATGGCTATTCGCACCCTTTTTGTGATTCCAATCAAATTCTAGGATTTACTTTTTATTTCTGTGAAGAATGTCATCTGCATTTTGATAAGTATCACATTGAATAGGTAGATGTCTTTGGGAAGTACGGCCATTTTAACAATATTGATTCTCCAAACCATGGACATGGAATATCATTTCATTTTTTTTGGTGCTCTCTTTAATTTTTTTTCATCAGTGTTTTACAGTTTTCATTATAGAAATCTTTCCCTTCTTTGTTTAAGCTAATTCCTAGGTATTGAATTTTATGTGTGGTTACTGTAAATAGAATTGCTTTTATTTATTTTTCACATTGTTCACTCTTGGCATATAGAAATGCTACAGAATGAGATCCTGTCATTTGCAATACCATGGATGGAACTAGAGGACATTATTTTAAGTGAAATAAGCCAGTCACAGAAAGACAAACTTCACATGTTCTCACTTATTTGTGGGAACTACAAGTTAAAACAATTGAACTCATAGAGATACGGAGTAGAAAGATGATTACCAGAGGCTGGGAAGGGTAGTGGAGAAGACGGGAAATGGAGATGTTTAATGGGTACAAAAATATAGTTAGATATTATGTGTAAGAAGATCTAGTATTTGATAGCACAATAGAGTGTCCATAGACAGCAACAATTTGTTGCACATTTTAGAATAACCAAGGGGTACAACTGGAATGCTTGTAACACAAAGAAATGATGAATGCTTGAGGTGATGGATATCCCATTTATATGGATGTGATTATTGCATATTGTGTGCCCATATAGATATATTTCATGTACCACATAGATACACCTATGTACCCATAAAAATTTAAAAACACATAAAAAATTGAACATAGTACTAAATCTGATCTTTCACTTTATTCTGACAACAATCCTTGTACTTATCTCTTGTACATTATAGCGTATATACAACAATGATCTATCCTCACTTTCCTTTTTCTGACTGCACTCTCAGAATCTCCATGACAAAAACCACATTTCTGTATTCCTAGTATCTAATGTAGTTCTTAGTCCCGATAAGGTGCGAATTGTTCAGCAGAACTAACATAAAATAGCATTAACTTCTGGGAATTCTGTTTCTTCTTTGTACCTAGGCAATGGAACACTGGAGGGGCCTAAAGTTTACTGTGGTAGGAAAATAGCAACCTCCAAAAGCTACATGCCGACTGACAAACCTCTGAGCCATCATTTAATTCATTTGCGATTTAGTCTATCTCAAAATGCACGGAGCAGATTTCTTATCCTCTTTAATTATTCCCCACAATGTCTGTAAGACTAAGTTTGAGATTTCTGTCATCACAAATGAGAATAGTAAAAGAAAAATTCTCTGGAACATGGAGCATCATTCAGACCAATTAATTATAACCAAAGAAAATCACGTATTTAATAATATTCCTGCTGATCCCACTGAAGGAACCATTTATTTCCAAATTATGTTGTAAGATTCTTGTGTGAATGAGATTATTTAAAAAGAAAATTTAATAATGCTTCAGAAGGCAACATATATTAAGCATCATGCAATTCTAATAATAGCAGTATTGAGGACAGTAAAATTAGTATTTTTTATGTTTCAAAGCAATTGAGAAAGATGTTCATGGGCACTCATACATCTTTATGGTTACAATTGAGTTTGAATAGATAAAACAAAATATTTTTAATGGAAGATAATAGAATAATAGAGAAAAGTGGAGAATATGTTCAGAATAAAGATATTTTTGCCATGTGGAGTTCTGCCAAAGGTAATGATAAATGCATTTCTTCAGTTGTAGGTGCTGGGAAATTGAATCTGAAACAATGAATATTATGCAAACCCCCATTTTCATATTGAACACATTATCAAAATGGCATTTCTTCATACTGAATCTTGAAAACATCAGAATTAGCCTTTATTATACTCACAGTAGATAATTTATAGGAATGAGTTTTACTCAGTTTTGAATAATATTTTATAATATGCTTGGCTTATTGCAGTTAAATCTAGGATTTGGAAACCCTGAACACTTTTTGTTTTGTTTAATAATGAAAATGTGTCATTCCTTAATCCCAATTCGGCTAAATTGTTTCAGAATGTTTATTTTTACTATGAACACTGTGAATTTACATTGAACAATTCCTAGTGAGTATGTCTTTATGAAAACTGTTCAATAAGACAAAATTGTTGCTATGGTTTGAATGTGTGCCCTCCAAAATTCAGATGTTGCTAATATGATTATATTAAAAGGTGGGGCCTGTAAGAGATGATTAGGCCACGAGGGTTCGTCGCTTATAAATGGGATTAACGTCCTTACAGAAGAAGCTTATGCCGCATTTGGTCACTTGCCCTTCTTCCTTCTGCCATGTGAAGACACAGCCTTCCTTACCTTGGGAGGATGCAGCAATAAGGCACCATCTAGAAAGCAGAGAGCAACCCTCACCTAAGAATTGAACCTGCCTAGCAACTGGATCCTAAACTCCCATCCTCTCAAACTGTGAAAAAATCAATTCATATTGCTTATATATTGATATTGCTTTTACAGTCTTTAGAACTTTTTCACAGCAGCACAGACTAAATCAGAAATTAATGCCAAGAGAGTAGAGTGTTGCTATAACAGATACCCAAAAATGTGGAAGCTGGGATGGAACAGGGTAATGGGTAGAGGCTGGAGCAATTTTGAAATGAATGCTGGAAAAAGATCAGATTGCTGTGAAGGGAGTGTTAAAGCTGATTCTAGTGAGAGCTAAAAAGAGAAAAGCTGTAGAGAAAATCTCTTTTTTTTTTTTTTAGAGATAAGTAGTCATGACAGTGAAGACTATTCTGATGAGGTCTCAGAGGGAAATCAGGAACAAGGTATTGAAAACTGGGGGAAAGGCCATTTTTGTTTGAATTTGGTTGAATTATGTTTGTGTCCTAGGACTTTGTAGAAGGAAAAAATTAAGAATGATAAACTCATATATTCAGTGAACAAAATCTCTAAGCAGCAAATCGTTCAGGGAACTGCATGACATCTCCTAAGTGCTTATAGTAAAATGTAAGGACTGAGAAATGATTGAAAGACAGAATTTATAATCAAAAGGTAAGCAGCTTGTAAAGATTTGGAAAATTCTAAACCTGGCCATTTAAAGAATAAAACTCAGGTTTCTGAGAGAAAACTAAAGAGTGTAACTAAGAGACAATTTTCTGAGGAAATTAGTATGGCTAGAAGAAAGCCAGTTGGTATTCTTCAAGAAAATGGGAGGATAACACTGAAGGCATTTCAGAGATTTTTCAGGCTCCAATGCACATGACAGGCCTTGAGAAAAGGTTTCCAGAGAGCCCCTGTGTGCCCATGAGACTTTGAGGCTTGTTGCTCAAGGTACTTCTAGTCTCTACTCCTTGAATTCTTGTGGAGTGCTTCTTACCCACCTCAGCTGTGGCATAGATGGACCCAGGCGTGACACAGGCCATCCTTCCAGAGAGCACAAGCAGTGATCCTTGGCACCATCTAATGGGGTTAATGATATTGGCACAAAGAATGCAAGAGCTGTGGGGTCATGGCTGTCTCTCTTGACTTCGTCCATAGCTCTGCAATTTGAGTATGTATTGCTAGATAACAACTTGGTTTTTGTCAAATAAATTAGTAGAAAGCAGAAATCTACCTGTGTCAGAAAAGGGTAACATTGCCACTTTAAAGAATTAGATAAGCTGAAGTGTCTGTTTTCAGTGTCCCTGAGAGTTTATAAGACCCCCGGCAGGGAAAGTCAGTGTGTAAAGGCACTGTGAGCCCTGTAAAGTGTAGGGCTCATCAAGGTCAAGACATCTAGCAGACCCGCACTTTTAACCAGGCCTTGAATGTCTGCCAGAGATATGGTCAGTTTGTGTATTAGTCCATTTTCACACTGCTATAAATAACTTTTCTGAGACTGGGTCATTTATAAAAGAAAGGTTTAATTGACGCACAGTTCCATGTGGCTGGGGAGGCCTCAGGAAACTTACAATTATGGTGACAGGGGAAGCAGGCACCTTCTTCACAAGGTGGCAGGAAAAAGAGTATGCAAAGGTGGAGCTGTTAAACACTTATAAAACCATCATATCATGTGAGAACTCGCTATCATGAGAACAGCATGGGGGAAAAATGTCCCCATGATCCAATCACCTCTCACCAGGTCCCTCCCTTGACATGTGGAGGTTACAATTTGAGATGAGATTTGGGTGGAACACAGAGCCAAAAACCATATTATTCCACCCTGGTACCTCTAAAATCTAAAATCCTTTTTACATTTCAAGCTAATCATGACTTCCCAGAAGCTCCCCAAAGTCTTAACTCATTTCAGCATTAACTCAAAAGTCCAAGTTCAAAGTCGCATCTGAGACAAGGCAATTCCCTTCCACCTATGAGCCTGTAAAATCAAAAATAAGTTAGCCCTCCAAGACACAATGTGGGTACTGGCATTGGATAAATGCTCCCATTCCGAATGGGAGAAATTGGCCCAAACAAAGGGTCTACAGTCCCCATAAAAGTCTTAAATAAAGCAGGGTAGTCATTAAATCTTAATGCTTTGTAATGAGCTGCTTTGACTCCATGGTCTCACATCTGGGGCATGCTGATGCAAGGAGTGAGCTCCCACAGCCTTGAGCACCTTCTTCACAGGCCAGTGTTTAGTGCTTGTGGCCTCTCCAGCCTCACAGTGCAAGCTGTTAGTGGATCTACCATTCTGGAGTCTGGAGGACGGTGGCCCTCTTCTCACAGCTCCACTAGATAGTATGACAGTGGGAACAATGTGTGGGGGCTCCAAGCCCACATTTCCCTTTTGCATTGCCCTAGCAGAGGTTCTTCATAAGGCCTCTGCCCCTGCAGGAGACTTCTACCTGGATTTCCAGGCATTTCCTTCCATCTTCCAAAACCTTGATGGAGGTTTCCAAACTTCAATTCTTGACTTCTGTGCACCTGTAGGCCCAACACCACGTGGAAGCCACCAAGGCTTGGGGCTTTCACCTTCTGAAGCAATGGCCTGAACTGTACCTTGGTGCTTTATCTCCCCAGCTGGAGCTGGAGTGGCTGCGATGCAGTGCAGCAAGTCCCAAGGCCACACACAGCAGTGAGGCCCTGGGCCCATGAAACTACTTTTTCCTCCTAGGCTTCCAGGCCTGTGATGGAAGGGGATGCTGCCAAGGTCTCTGACATGCTCTGGAAAAAGTTTCCCCATTGTCCTGGTGATTAACATTTGGCTCCTTGTTACTTATGCAAATTTCTGCCTCCATGTTGAATTTATCCCTAGAAAATGGGGTTTTCTTTTCTATCACATTGTCAGACTACAAATTTTCCAAGCTTTTATTCTATACTTCCTTTTTAAACATAATTTCTAACTTCAGATCATCTCTCTCAAGTTCAAATTTCCACAGATCTCTAGGCCAGGGGCAAAATGCTGCCAGGGCCTCTGCCAAAGCACAGCAAGAGTGACCTCTGTTCTGGTTCCCAAGAAGTTCCTCATCTCCATCTGAAACCACCTCAGCCTGGACTTCATTGTCCAAATCATTATCAGCACTTTGGTCAAAAGGATTCAAGAAGTCTCCAGGAAGTTCTAAAATTTCCCACACCTCCTGCCTTCTTTTGAACCCTGCAAACTGTTCCAACCTCTGCCTGTTACCCAGTTCCAAAGTTACTTACACCTTTTTCAGGTTACCTTTAAAGCAGTGCTCCACTCCCAGTACCAATTTACTGTATTAGTCTGTTTCCCACTGCTATAAAGAACTTCCCTGAGACTGGGTAATTTATAAAGGAAAGAGGTTTAATTGACTCACAGTTCTGCATGGCCAGGGAGGCCTCAGGAAACTTACAATCATGGTGGAAGGCAAAGGGGAAGCAGGCACCTTTTTCACAAGGCAGCAGGAGAGAGTGTGAGCATTCAGGAAAAACTACCATTTATAAAACCATCAGATCTCATGAGGATTCAGTCACTGTCACGAGAACAGCATGTGGGGAAAACATCTCCACAGTCTAACGACTTCCCTTCCTCAACATGTGAGGATTACAATTTGAGATGAGATTTGGGTGAAGACAGAGAGCCAAACCATATCAATTTCAAAATGCATTTTCTTCCTAATTTATAATTCAGTGCTACATTATCTTGATGCCAATGTTGCTTTTTGAGATTTTTGTTTTGCAAATGTGTGTGCATATTCAGCATATTTGTTGAGACTTTTATATTTTGCACTGCTGTACAAATTATTTTTGATAAAGAGAATAATTCATATTGTCAATATACACTCTTTTCATTTCTACCTTAAATTTCTTCATTTATTTTCTATGTGAAGCTTTCAGAAACTGTACTGAGTAAACATTGATTCTTTTCTAAACCATACTTTTGCCTATGAATTTTAAGAGGATTCAAGTATAAGAACAGGTTTTGTTGTTCATTATTGAATCATATTATAAAGTAACCTCTCCCCTTCTTACTTGAAATAATATTATTCTCCCACCCAAAATGCACATGCATATCCACATGCACACTGCCAACAAGCCCAGGCAGCACTGAGGCTTATCCTGAGCAACTGCTTCCAGTAAATGAAGGTAGGCTCATGTTGCCTGTGGTCAGTAAAGGATAGCAGAAAGCTAGGTGGAAATCAAGGACTACTGACTGAGAGATTCGAGCCAATTTCTTGTGGAACAATCTGAGTCAGATTTTATTATGCATCTAATCACTTGCTTAGAAGAGGTTTTTAACAAAGGCATCAATAAGAATGGTGCAGTGAAATTGCAGACAATTGCCAAGGACTGAATTTTTATATTTTATATATCTGTGAAACATATTGAGAATATATACCCTTTATGGGCCTTTGGGGACTTTTAAACAAGAACATGCATGCAAGAAAAAGTGATATGAAAGACCATTATGAAACTTTACAATGTCACCAAATGAATGAGGCTGAAGTAGTGGAGAAAGATGTGGCTGTTTACACATAACTGAAATACTTTATTAGCACTGATAGGGAAAAGTAAGCATATAAAAGTACATATCATGCATAGAAAGTACCTTATTTTTATGACTAGTACTGATGCACACACTTCTATTATCTTCAAGTCTCTTTAAATGCAATCAAGAAGGGAAGCTTGTTAGTGGCGTTCTGCCACTGAAGTACATAGAATAAAACATCTTAGGGATGAGCCAGATATTTGAAATTTCACTCCCTGGTTTAGGCCAGTATTTCCAAGGCAAAGAAATAATCTTGACCTCAAAATGTCACTGTTGTAAAAAGGCATCCTTGCTTTTTTTTTTTTTTTTTTTTTTTTTTTTAAGCATGCAAGAAGCCTCACCAACAAAGCAAAAGGAAAGACTGAAGAAAAGTTTCTAATATTTTCTTTTACCCACATCATAGCTACAAAGTCAAAATAAATTCTGGCCTTCTTGATGGTTAAATCATTGAATTGAATTTGATGAAACTACTGTCTTTGGGTCACAAGTTTATTTTTAAAAGTCTTTTAGAACATCAATAACTTTAGCTGATCACTCAGTATGTTACAATCATTATATGAAACATTTTAAGTATATTAGCTCTCATATATCAAAATAACCCCATCACAGATCAATTATTATTGGTTATATTCCTATTTATGATCACAGGTGTGGCAATTAAGGTGAGTAACTCACACCACAAATTCAAACTGACAGCAAATCCTGTTGGGTCCGGTTTCAAAACTTTTACAGATTCCCACCATTTCTCAATTATTGCTACTGCTACCAAAATCATCCATCACTTGGTTAATTATAATAGCTTTTTAACTAGTATTACAACATTACCAATTTTTTTCAGCCAAGTTTTTAAGACCAGAAAGGCTGATTAAATTCTATAAGATAATTTAGCTGCTTATTAGCTGAACCAGAATAGCAATACATGTATTGCAATTCATTTTCAACACTGAACATTTTCTTTAATATCATTATTCTTAGTATTCTAAATCCAATGTCAGTGTTGGATTGATTTTTAAAAATCTTATATGTAAGAATGATGCTGGAGAAATGAATTTTGCTTTGAGTCCTTCCTTAGGCTTTTGTGTGTGTGTGGGAGGGAGGGCACACTTAAATAGTGGACACAATCATACTTTTAAAAAATAGTTGTTTCTTATATACAGACACTCTATCAAAGATTAAAGATGACACTGTAACAAGTTTGGACCTGAATGTTATTATCATGAAAATAGAGATAATTGAAAATCAGGCTACTGTAAATCAAAGAGATATTGGTGGCAATTATGTTTTGTATATACTTGAAAGTGTTGAAAAGACAGATTTAACTACTTAGTTATTAAAATATATGTAAAAAATTAATACTTAATTTGGAGAAATATAATTCATAATATAAATGTATAGTAGAAATGTTAATTGAAATAATGAATACATTTTAAATATTGGCATTTACAGCCAATTGAGGAATACAGAAAGTGAGTCACCTACCTAAAATATCCAATAACATTTTCCACACAAAACAGAAATTGTGAATGCAGCAACCTATTTAAAGAAACTTGTACTACTGAAGTAGAAAACTAATTCTTCTACTTTGCTTATGTTCTTCATAATTTATTTGGATTGCCTTCAACATGCAATGATTAATAACAGGTTGTTGTCAAACTTTTCCAAATTTCTGATCCTGATTATTCTAACTTGCTTGACTATTCTTGTCTGCCAAGAAATATTTTGCCATTAAATTCTGTGTAAGCAAAGATATTTGGGACTTAAACTCTTCACTGCATTAAATAAACATGATAGATATCTACAGAACTCTCCACCCAAAATCTCAGAATATACATTCTTCTAATCACCACATGGCACTTGCTCTAAAATCGATCATATAATTGGAAGTAAAACAATCCTCAGAAAATGCAAAAGTACTGAAATAATAACAAACAGTCTCTCAGACCACAGCACAATCAAATTAGAATTCATGATTAACAAATTCACTCAAAACCATAGCATTATATGGAAATTGAATAATCTGTTCCTGAATGACTTTTGAGTATATAATGAAATTAAGGAAGAAATCAAGAAGTTCCTTGAAAGTAACAGTAACAAAAATAAAATGTAGCAGAATATCTGATACATAGCTATGACAGTGTTAAGAGGGAAATTACTAGCACTAAATGCCCACATCAAAAAATAAGAAAGATCTCAAGTTAGCAAACTAACATCTAAAAGGACTGACTAAAAGAACTGAAGAACCAAGAGCAAACAAATCCTAAAGCTAGCAGAAGACAAAAAATAATGATCAGAGCCGAGCAGAAGGAGATAGAAACATTAAAAAAAAATTCAACAGACCCATGAGTCAAAGACTTTTTTTTGAGAAAAACAATAAAATAGATAGACTGCTAAACTGATAAAGAAGAAAACAGAGGAAGATTCTAATAAATACACTCACAAGCAATAGGGGAATGTTACCACTGACCCCACAGAATTACAACCATCAGAGAATATTATAAACATCTCTACGCATGTGAACTAGAAAGTCTAGAAGAAATGGATTAATTCCTGGACACATACACCCTCCCAGGATGGAACCAGGAAAAACTGAATCCCTGAACAGACCAGTAATGAGTTCTGAAATTGAGGCAGTAATAAATAGTCCACCAACCCAAAAGGACCCAGGACCTGATGGATTCACAGCTGAATTTTAGAGATTTATAAGAAAGAGCTGGTAACTGTAGTACTGAAACAATTCCAAAAAACTGAGGAGGAGGGACTTCTCTATAACTCATTTTAAGAGTCCAGCATCATCCTGGTATCAAAACCTGGCAGAGATACAACAACATAAAAAAAAAAAAGGCCAGTATTCTTGATGAACATCTAGGGAAAAATCCTCCACAAAATACTTGCAAACCAGATTCAGCAGCACAACAAAAAGCTAATATACCACAATCAAGTAGGCTTCATTCCTGGGATACAAAGTGGGTTCAACATACAAAAAAATTAATTAATTTTTATTTATCACATGTAAAGAACTAAAGACAAAAATCACATGATTATCTCAATAGACACTGAAAAGGCTTTCAACAAAATTCAATACCACTTCATGTTAAAAACTCTGAATAAAGTAAATATTGAAGGAACATACCTCAAAATAATAAGAGCCATCTATGACAAACCAACAGCCAACATGATACTGAATAGGCAAAAGCTGGAAGAATTCCCGTTGAAAACAAGCACAAGATAAAGATGTCTTCTCTCAACACTCCTAGTCAACATAGTATTGGACATTCTGAGCAGGGCATTCAGGCAAGAGAAATAAAGAGCATCTAAATAGGAAGGGAGAAAGTCAAGCTATCTCTGTTTGCAGATGACATGATCCTATATCTAGAATAGTCTCACCCTAAAAGCTTCCTAAGCTGGTAAGCAACTTCAGCAAAGTCTCAGGATGCAAAATCAATGTGCAAAAATTGCTAGCATTTTTATACACCAAAACAGTCTAGCTGAGAGCCAAATCAGGATTATAATCCCATTCACAATTGCCACAAAATGAATAAAATGGCTAGAAATAAAGCTAACTGGGGAGGTGAAAGATCCCTGCAAGGAAAACTACAAAACAATGCTCAAAGTAATCAGAGATTACATAAATAAACAGAAAAACCTTCCATACTCATGGATAGGAAGAATCAATATTATTAAAATGGCCATACTGCCCAAAGCTATTTATAGATTCAATGCTATTCCCATTAAACTACCATTGACATTCTTCGCATAACTAGAAAAAACTATTTTAAAATACGTATGAAACCAAAAAAGAGCCCAAATAGCCAAGGCAACCCTCAGCAAAAAGAACAATGCTGGAGGCATCTTGCTACCCAACTTCAAATGATCCTACAGGACGACATTAACCAAAACACCATGGTACTGGTACAAGAGCAAACACATAGACCACTGGAACAGAATAGAGAACCCAGATATAAGGCCACACACCTCTACCTATCTGATCTTTGACAAACTTGACAAAGAGAAGCAATGGAGAAAGGGTACCCAATTCAATAAATGGTGCTGGGATAACTGGCCAGGCATATGCAGAAGATTGAAACTGGACTACTTCCTTAAAGCATATATAAAAATTAACTCAACATTGAATCAAGACTTAAATATTAAACTCAAAGCTATAGAAACCCTGGAAGAAAACCTAGAAAATACCATTCAGTGGAAAAAACTGCTTTAAAGTTGATATGGAACCAAAAAAGAGCCCGCATTGCCAAGACAATCCTAAGTCAAAAGAACAAAGCTGGAGGCATCACGCTACCTGACTTCAAACTATACTACAAGGCTACAGTAACCAAAACAGCATGGTACTGGTACCAAAACAGAGATATAGATCAATGGAACAGAACAGAGTCCTCAGAAATAATACCACACATCTACAGCCATCTGATCTTTGGCAAACCTGAGAGAAACAAGAAATGGGGAAAGGATTCCCTATTTAATAAATGGTGCTGGGAGAATTGGCTAGCCATAAGTAGAAAGCTGAAACTGGATCCTTTCCTTACTCCTTATACGAAAATTAATTCAAGATGGATTAGAGACTTCAATGTTAGACCTAATACCATAAAAACCCTAGAAGAAAACCTAGGTAGTACCATTCAGGACATAGGCATGGGCAAGGACTTCATGTCTAAAACACCAAAAGCAATGGCAGCAAAAGCCAAAATTGACAAATGGGACCTCATTAAACTAAAGAGCTTCTGCACAGCAAAAGAAACTACCATCAGAGTGAACAGGCAACCTACAGAATGGGAGAAAATTTTTGCAATCTACTCATCTGACAAAGGGCTGATATCCAGAACCTACAAAGAACTCAAACAAATTTACAAGAAAAAAACAAACAACCCCATCAAAAAGTGGGCAAAGGATATGAACAGACATTTCTCAAAAGAAGACATTCATACAGCCAACAGACACATGAATAAATGCTCATCATCACTCGCCATCAGAGAAATGCAAATCAAAACCACAATGAGATACCATCTCACACCAGTTAGAATGGCAATCATTCAAAAGTCAGGAAACAACAGGTCCTGGAGAGGATGTGGAGAAATAGGAACACTTTTACACTGTTGGTGGGATTGTAAACTAGTTCAACCATTATGGAAAACAGTATGGCAATTCCTCAAGGATCTAGAACTAGATGTACCATATGACCCAGCCATCCCATTACTGGGTATATACCCAAAGGTTTATAAATCATGCTGCTATAAAGACACATGCACACGTATGTTTATTACGGCACTATTCACAATAGCAAAGACTTGGAATCAACCCAAATGTCCATCAGTGACAGATTGGATTAAGAAAATGTGGCACATATACACCATGAAATACTATGCAGCCATAAAAAAGGATGAGTTTGAGTCCTTTGTAGGGACATGGATGCAGCTGGAAACCATCATTCTTAGCAAACTATCACAAGAAGAGAAAACCAAACACCACATGTTCTCACTCATAGGTAGGAACTGAACAATGAGATCACTTGGACTCGAGAAGGGGAACATCACACACCAGGGCCTATCATGGGGAGGGAGCAGGGGGGAGGGATTGCATTGGGAGTTATACCTGATATAAATGACGAATTGATGGGTGCTGACGAGTTGATGGGTGCAGCACACCAACATGGCACAAGTATACATATGTAACAAAGCTGCACGTTATGCACATGTACCCTAGAACTTAAAGCATAATTAAAAAAAAAAAAAATTAGAAAAAAAAAAAGAAAATACCATTCAGGTCATAAACATGGGCCAAGATTTTATGATAAACCTTCCAAAAGCAATTGCAACAAAAACAAAAATTGAAAAATGGGGTCTAATTAAACTAAACTCTGCACAGGAAAAAAAAAAAAAAAAGAAAAAAACTGTCACCAGAGTAAACAGACCATCTACTGAAGGGCAGAAAAGTTTTATAAACTTATATCCAACAAATTTCTAATATTCAGAATTTATAAGCAATGTTAACAAATTTACAAGACAAAATACAAACAACCCCATTAAAAAGTGGGCAGAGGACTTAAACAGACTCTTTTCAAAAGAAGATACACATGAGGCCAACGATCATGTGAACAAAAGCTCAACATCACTAATCATAAGAGAAATGCAAATCAAAACCACAATGAGCTACCATCTAACACCAGTCAGAATGGGTGTTATTAAAAAGTAACAGATGCTGGTCAGGTTGTGGAGAATAAGGAATGCTTACACATAGTTGGTGGGAGTGTAAATTAGTTCAGCCATTGTGGAGGACACAGTGGCAAATCCTCAAAGACCTAAAGACCAATTGCCCCAGCAATCCCATTATAGTATGTTTTGTGAGTGTGTGTGTGTGTGTGTGTGTGTGTGTGTATCTATATATACACACACATATACATATATATATAATATATATACATATATATATAATATATATACATATATATATATACATATATATAATATATACATATATATAATATATACATATATATAATATATATACATATATAATATATATACGTATATATATTATATATATACGTATATATATAATATATACGTATATATTATATATATACGTATATATATAATATATATACGTATATATATTATATATATACGTATATATATAATATACGTATATATATTATATATATACGTATATATATAATATATATACGTATATATTATATATATACGTATATATATAATATATATACATATATATATATATATCTCCAAAGGAATATAAATCATTCCATTATAAAGACACATGCACTTGCATGTTCACTGAAGTACTATTCACCATGGCAAAGACAGGGAAGCAACCTAAATGTCTGTCTATGATAGACTGGATAAAGAAAATGTGGTACATATACGCCATGGAATACTATGCAGCCATAAAAAGGGAAAAATTATGTCTTTTGCAGGGACATGGATGGAGCTGGATGCCATTATCCTTAGCAAAGTAACAGAGGAGCAGTAAATCAAATTCTGCATGATATCACTTATAAGTGGGAGCTAAAGGATGAGAACGGATGGACGCATACAGGGAAACAACACACACTGAGGTCTACTGGAGGGTAGATGGTAAGAGGGAGGATAAGATAGATAAAAATAACTAATGACAACCAGGATTAATACCTGAGTGTCAAAATAATCTATAAAACAAATCCCCATAACACAAGTTTACCTATATAAAAAACCTGTATTTGTACCTGTGAACTTAAAAGTTAAAAAAGAAAATTAGAAAACAGAAGCATGAGAAAAAAATAAAATGCTAAATTACTTACTAGGAAATAGATAATACATATATAATACATTTTACTTTCTAATAAAATATGTAAATTCAGGGCTATATTTTAAAACTAACATGGTAAGTGAAATAAGCCAGTCACAGGAGGAAAAACGATGCATGATTTCACTTATGTTAGGGTCTAAAATAGTCAAACTCATAGAGGCACAGTAGAATGGTGGTTACCAGGGGCTGGAAGAAGAAATAAATGGGCAGTTGTTGTTCGACAGGCATAAAGTTTCAATTTTCTAGATGAAAGTGCTTGTGCCATCCCTCCCCCATCCCCTGGCAGTGGCTGCCTGAGATGGAGAAATCTGTGCACTTGGGAGAAGAGGAGTGCAGCAATTGGGAGACTGCATTGAACTCAAGTGCTGCCCTATTGAAGCATAGAGCAAAGCCATGCTGAGCTTAATCAGTGCCTGCACACAGAGGAAGTATTTGGACGAGACCTAGCCCTGGGGAGTCACCCATCCCAATGGTCACAACTGAAATTTCTTGGCAGGCCTCACCACTGTGGGCCAAAGATCTCTGGGGTCCTAGGTAAACTTGAGAAGCAGTCTAGGTCACAAGGGCTGCAATTCATATGCAACTCCTACTGCCGAGGTGGGCCTAGAGACAGTTGACTTAAGGTGGCAAATGACCTAGGGAGATATCAGATTGGGTGGCTAAGGGAGTGCTTGTGTCACGCCTCCCCCAAACCCAGGTAGTACAGGTGGAAGCTACAAAAGTGACTCTTTTCTTCTGCTTGAGGGAAGGAGAGCAAAAAGTAAAGAGGACTTTGTCTTATGTCTTGGATACCAGCTCAGCCACAGTAAGATAGGGTACCAGACAGAGTCATGAGGCCTCCATTCCAGCCCTTAGCCCATGGACAGTATCTCTAGACACACCTTGGGTCAAAAGGGAACCCACTGCATACAATGGAACTCCAAAATATCTGGCAGCAAACTTTTCAGTAGAAAGCATACAGCCCAGGAGAGAGTGGCATGAGACATTTAAAGTGCTGAAGGAAGAAAGTATTTTCTCTTAGAAAAGTGCATTAAGTGAAAAAAAAACCTTCAGGCATGAAGAGGAAATAAAGACCCTGACAGACAAACAAAAGCTGAAGGATTTCATCAACACCAGACCAGTTCTACAAGAAATGCTAAAGGGAATTCTTCAATATGAAAGAAAAGGAAATTAATGAGCAATAAAAATTTATCTGAAGGTATGAAACATATTGATAATAGAACACATGAAAACATAAAATATTGTAACACTGTAACTGTGGTATGTAAACTACTCTTAAGTACAAAGAATAAATGATGAACCAATTCAAAATATTAATGACAATAGCTTTTCAAGATATAGACAATTTAATAAGATATAAAGAGAAATGACTAAAAGTAAAAAAGTAAGGGTATGAAGTTAAAGTATAGAGTTTTTATCACTTTTTTGCATGCTTATTTATTTTGAAGTTTATGCAATCAATATAAAATTGTCATCAGTTTAAAATAATGGGATATAAGATAGTATTTGCAAGCCTCATGGTAACCTCAAATTGAAAAACTTAAAACAAATACACAAAAAATAAAAAGGAAGAAATTAAATACTACCACAAAAGAAAATCTCCTTCACTGAAAGGAAGACAGGAAGGAAGGAAAGAATGAAGAGAAGACAACAAAACAACCAGAAAACAGATACCAAAATGGTACAAATATGTCCTTACTTACTTATCAATAATAACATCAACTGAAAATAGAATAAACTCTTCAATCAAAAGACATAGAGTGACTGAATGGATTAATAAATGAAACCCAATAATCTTTTTCCTACAAGAAGCACCCTTCAGTTATAAAGATACACAAAGACTGAAAATAAAGTTATGAAAATAGTATTTCAGGTAATATAAACCAAAAAAGAGCAGGCATAGCTATACTTATATCAGACAAAACAGATTTCAAAGCTAAGACTACTAAAAAGAGACAAAGGAAGTCATTATATAATGTTAGCAGTGTCAATTCAGCAAAAGGACATAATAATTGTAAATACATAATGCACACAATGTTGGAGAAGCCAGATAAATAAAGCAAATACTGTTAAGGCTAATGAAAGAGACCCCAGTACACTAATAGCTGGCAACTTCAAGACCCCCCTTTCAGCACTGGACAGATCTCTTTCTTTGTTGACAGAAACTCAACAAAGAAACCCTGAACTTCATCTTCACTATAGATCAAATGGATCTAACAGATATTTTAAAAACATTTCATCGAATGGCTGCAGAATACATACTCTTTACCTCAGCACACAGTTCATTTTCAAAAGCAGGCCATATGTTTGGTTATAAAACAAATCTTAAAACATTTAAAAATTTGAAAATATACTAAGCATCTTCTATGACTACAATATAATAAAACTAAAAATCAATAACCAAAAGAATTTTGTAATACACACACACATGAAAATTAAACAATATGCTCCTTAATGACCAGTGGATCAACAAAGAAAATTAAAAGAATAAAAATAAAAAATTTCTTGAAACAAATGGAAATGGAAACACAACATACCAAAACCTATGGGATATACCAAAAGCAGCACTAAGAGGCAAATTTATAGCTATAAGTTCCTACCTAAAAAAGGAATAAAAACTTCAAATAAATAACTTAATGATGCATCCTAAAGAACTAGAAAACCAAGAGCAAACAAAACTGAAAATTAGAATAATAGGTATTAGAGAAATAAATTAATTTAATATTAAGAACACAATACAAAAGATAATGATATTTTGTTTTTCAAAAAGATAAATAAAATCAACAAACTGTTTAACAGACTAAGAAAAAATGAGAAGACCAAAATAAGTATGATCAGAAATGAAGAAAAAAAAAAAAAAAACAGACATTGTAACTGGTACCACAGAAATTCAAAGGAACTTCAGTGGCTACTATGAGCAACTTGGGCCAACAAATTGTAAACTCTAGAAAAAATGGATACATTCCTAAACACATACAACTTATCATGATTGAATCATCAAGAAATTAAAAACCTAAAAAGGCCAAAAAGAAATCATGAGATCAAAGATATAATAAAAAGTTTCCCAGTACAGAAAAGTTCGGGAACCAATGGCTTCACTGCTGAATATTACCAAACATTTAATGAAAAACTAATATCCATTCTACTCACACTGTTCTGAAAAGTAGAGAAGGAGGGAGTACTTCCAAACTCATTCTACAAGGCCAGTATTACCCTAATATCAAAACTCAGTCAAAGATACCTCAAAAAAGAAAACTACAGGCCAATATCTCTGATGAATATTGATGTAAAAATCTTCAACAAATAGTAGCTAAGCATATTCAACAATACATTAAAATGATCATTCACCATGACCAAGTGACATTTATGCATGGGATGCAATGATGATTCATCATACACACATCAATCAATGTGATACATCTTATCAACAAAATGAAGGACAAAAGCCATATGATCTTTTCAATCGATAGCATGTCATATAATTCAACATCCATTCATGATAAAGACCCTCAAAAACTGGTTATAGAAGAAACATACATCAACATAATAAAAGACATATATCATAGACCCGCAGCTAGTATCATACTGAATGAGGAAAAACTGAAACCTTTTTCTCTAAGATTTGGAACATGACAAGGATGCCCACCATCACCAGTGTTATTCAACATTTTACAGAAAGTCCTAGCTAGAGCAATCAGACAAAATAAAGAAATAAAGGTCATCCAAATCTATATTGTTGAAATGTTCATACTACCCACAGCAATCTACAGATTCAATGCAATCCTTATTAAAATATGTATGACATTCTTCACAGAAATACAAAAAAATCCTAAAATGTATATGGAATTATAGCAGATCCAAAATAACCAAAGCTATTCTGGGAAAAATAAACAAAAATAAAAACAAATAAATTGTCAGAATCACATTACTTGATTTCAAATTATACTACAGAACTATTGTAAACACAACAACACGGTATACTACTATAGACCAATGGAACAGAACAGACAACCTTGAAACAAATGCATACACCTGCAGAGAACTAATTTGCAACAAATATGCCAAGAACATATACTGGGAAATAGACAATTTCTTCAATAAATGCTGTTGGGAAAACTGTATATCCATATGCAGAAGGAATGAAACTAGACTCATACCTCTCACCATATACAAAAATCAACACAAAATGTATTAAAGGCTTAAATCTAAGACTTAACACTATGAAACTCCTGCATGAAAACATTGGGAAAACCTCCAGGTCATTGGTCTGGGCAAAAATTTCTTGGCGGGATATCCCAGAACAGGCAATCAAGCAAAAATGAACAAGTAGAATCACATCAAGTTAAAAAACTTCTCCACAGCAAAGAGAACTATCAACTAGTGATGAGCCAATCCACAGAATTGGAGAAAATATTTACGCAGCACCCATCAAACAAAGGATTAATAACCAAGATCTATGACAAGCTCAAACTACGCTAGAAAAAAATCTAATAATCTGATTAAAAATGGGCAAAGGATCTTCACACACATTTCTCAAACGAAGACATTCCTATGGCAAACAGGCATATGTAAAGGTGTTTAAATTCATGGATCATCAGAGAAATGTAAACTAAATTACAATGAGATATCATCCTAGCCCAGTGAAAATGGCTTATATGCAAAGGACAGGGTCAAGCCCGGTGTCTCACGCCTGTAGTCCCAGCACTTTGGGAGGCCGAGATGGGTGGATCACCTGAGGTCAGGAGTTAGAGGCCAGACTGGCCAACATGGTGAAACCCCCATCACTACTAAAAATACAAAATTTAGCTGGGCATGGTGGCGGGTGCCTGTAATCCCAGATACTCAGGAGGCTGAGGAAAGAGACTTGCTTGAACCCGAGAGGTGGAGGTTGCAGAGAGCCGAGACCACGCCATTGCACTCCAGCCTGGGCAACAAGAGCAAAAGTCTGTCTCAAAAAAAAAAAAAAAAAAAAAAAAGACAGGCAGTAACAATACTGGAGAGAATGTGAAGAAAAGAGAACTCTCACATACTAGCAGTGAAAAATGTAAATTACTACAACCACTATGGATAATCGTTTGGAGGTTCTTCAAAAAACTAAACATAGAGCTACCATATGATCCAGCAATCCCATTGCTGGGTATATACTCAAAAGGATGGAAATTAATATATTGAAAAGACATCAGTACTCCCATGTTTGTTGCAACACTGATCACAACAGGCAAGATTTGACAGCAATCTGGGTGCCCAACGACAAATGAATGGATAAAGAGAATTTGATGCATATACACAATGGAGTACCATGCAGCCATTCAAAAGATTGAGATTCTGTTATTTTTCAACATGGAGGGAACTGCAAGTCATTATGTTAAGTGAAATAAGCCAGGGACAGAAAGATAAACAGCAGATGTTCTCACTTATTTCTGAGAGCTAAAAATCAAAACCATTTATGTCATGGAGATAGAGAGCAGAAGGGTGGTTGCCAGAGGTCGGAAGGGTTTTGAGGGGCTAGCATGAAAGTGGAGGTGGTTAGTGGGAAGAAAATAAAAATAATTAGAAAGAATAAGACCAACTATATGATGACAGAACAAGGTCTCTATAATGAATAATTATTTGTGTACATTTTAAAATAACTAAAATAGTATAATTAAATTATTTGCAACACAAAGGATAAATGATTGAGGAAATGGATACCCCATTTTCCTTAATGTAGTTATTATGCATTGTTTGCCTGTTTCATAGTATCTTGTGTACCCCATTAATATGTGCATATACTATGTACTTATCAAAATTAGAAGTGAAAACATCAAAATATTTGAAATAAAAAAGCATAAAAATTATATTCATAAAACAAAATTACAGAATGTTGATAAATATACCAATAAAAACTTGCCTAAAATTTGCTTAAGTTATGTTGCTAAACAACAAAGTCTTACAGACTGGAATGGGACTAAATATAATATCCCTATCAAGTAATCCAACTTATAAAGAAAATTTAAACCTCCTAACTTGAGTGCCATCACCTACAGCTGGCTGGTTGTTCTCTGCACTAAAACTTTTTTCAGTAAAAGTGAAAAAAGGAGCAGGACAAGGTATCTAATTAAACATAGCCAGGAAGTGCTGCTCCTACTGAGACATAAATTTCAAATAAACCAATATAATTTCGATAAATCATTGGAAAGAAAATACTGAGAGTGGGTAGAGACATGACGCAGACACTGAGGCTAAAGGGTTAGAAAGAGTAATTGCATAACCTTGTGTTGGGTATTTGAATGCTAGGGCTAGTTCCAAGCACCAAACAGCTTGTGGGCACTCTCCTCATGGACCTTTGGGTTCCTAGCTACAGGGGACCCCACATCCTCCATGGACATTTGAGCTGGCAGGAGGACTGCCTAGGGAGTAGGCAGAGAGAGGGCTTCATCTAGTGTGCAGCCAGGGGCTTTTGTGCCTGAGGCAAATCTCGCAGAGCACAGCCACAGACACGCATCCCCCCCAGGACTCCACATCTTCCTCTCAGAAGCTGTAGCCGCAGCTAACCATCAGGCCAGGGGAAACCAGAGTGAACTTCCCAGAGGGCCTGGGGCATGTCTGTTTTGCAAACAGTCCTGTACACCAGCCCCTACCAGGGTCTCTTCTTAGATACACTGCAGAAGCATTTGCACAGTGCAGCCTCCACTGCCCAGCTTGGGTGCTTTGTTCCACTCAATTTCACTGGGAGTACATTGGATATCCCAGCACACCCAGAACTTGACTCTGAGTTTCAGGACTACCCAGCCAAGCCTGGTGGCCAGCACTTAAGCAGGGGAGGAGCCCACATTCCCTGAGCACTGAAAGGGGTGAGGCATGTGGGTATGTGGGGTGATGTGGGAATGAGGCATGTCTCCCTCCCCAGGGTCAGCCCAGAAACGCTGTGGCCTATCTCCCTACTGAATCTTCCTCCTGAGGATTAACTGTGACTCAGGATACTTAACAAAAGAAATAAAAGCACAGTGCCAGTGATGGGAGGGGGCTCTCCTGAGACCCAGGAGTGAACCTGGTGAGCAAGTCACCTTTCTCCTTACCACAGCATGGAGCATGGCTATATATGCAAGGAAATACAAAGGAGACACAGCTGAATAAGAGGCTACCCTTTGGCCTCTACTCTTAAGCACAATCTGCTGGATTGCAGCCCAAACTAAAACGCCAAAAACACTTCGCAATTATACACCCCTAAGAAAGCAACGGCAGGAATTCAGCCACAAATACAGACCCTGCGCAGAGCCTTAGCCCTCTGAAAAAATCCAGAAATGAAGCCAACCTACTATACTAAATTTACATCACAGTTAAAGGAACACCAACCCTTAAAGATGAGAAAGAATCAGCACAAGAACTCTGGCAATGTAAAAGCCAAAGTGTCCTCTTACCTCAAAAGTCCACTAGCTCCCCAGCAATGTTTCTTACCAGTCTGAAGTGACTGAAATGATAGCCATAGAATTCAGAGTCTACATGGCAAGAAAGCTCATTAAGATTCAGCAGACATTTGAACCTCAAACCAAGGAGTCAAAAGAATCCAGAAAAACAATCCAAGAGCTGAAAGACAAAATGGCCATTTTAAGAAAAAATCAAACTGAAATTCTAGAGCCTAAAAATTCACTGCAATAATTATATAATAAAATCAAAAGTATTAACAGCATAGTAGACAAAGTGGAAAAAAGAATCTCAGAGCTCAAAATAGATTCTTTGAATCAACTCAGTCAGACAGAAATAAAGAAAAAAAACTCTTTTCAATGATGAAATCTGTAAATAAATATGCATATTGTAAGTTCCAAAGCAGCCACAAGAAGTATTTCTAAAGTAGTTATAAAAAGTGGTATAAAGAGTAACCAGGTGCATGCCACAACGCCCACCTAAATTTTGTATTTTTTGGTAGAGACAGGGGTCTGAATTCTTAAAAATCTCAAAATTCATCCATGAGGGTTGGAATTATCTTCTTCCAAACTCCTGTTAATATTGATATTTTGACTCCTCCTATGGATCACATGTTCTTAATGGCACCTAGAATGGTGAATTGTTTCCAGAGGCTTTCACTTGACTTTGTCCAGATACATCAGATTAATCACTATCTATGGCAGCTATAGCCTTATGAAATGTCTGGTTTTTTGTTTGTTTGTTTGTTTGTTTTTTGAGACAGGGTCTTGCTCTGACACCCAGGCTGACTGCAGTGGTGTGATTTTGGCTCAATGAAACCTCCGACTCTAGGGCTAAAGTGATCCTCCCTGCTCAGCCTCTTGAGTAGTTGAGACTATAGGACTGGGTAATTTTTTCTGCTTTTGTAGAGATGGGGATTTGCCATGTTGCACAGGCTGGCTTTGAACTCCTGAGCTCAAGCAATCTGTCGGCTTCAGCCTCCCAAACTGTTGGGATTACAGGTGTGAGCCACCACACTTGGCCCAAAATATATCTCTTAAATAGTACATATTGAATGTTGAAATTACTCCTTGATTCATGGGCCACATTGTTCTTGTACATCTTCATCAGAGTTCTTGGATGACTAGGTGCACTATCAATAAGCAGTAATATTTTTAAAGGAATCTTTTTCTCTGAGCAGATCTCAAGAGTAGGCTTAAAATATTCAGTAAACCATGCTATAAACAGATGTGTTCTCCTTCGGGCTTTGCTCTTCTATTTACAGAGCACAGGCAGAGTCACAATTCAGCATAATTCGTAAGGGCCCTAGGATTTTTGGAATGGTCAATGAGCATTGGCTTCTGCTGAAAGTCACCAGCTGTGCCAGCCTCTAACAAAAGGGTCAGCCTGCCCTTTGTGCATTTGAAGCCAGGCATTGAAGTCTTCTAACTATGAAAGTCCTAGATGGCATATTCTTCCTAAAGAATATAATTTTGTCTACATTGAGAATCTGTTTTTTGGTGTAGTCACCCTTATCAATTATCTTAGCTATTTCTTCTGGATAACTTACTGTAGTTTGCTTCACCAAAGAAGAGAAAGCAGAAAGGCAAGGCACCTCCCTGCAACTTATTTTGTAAGGGCACGAATACCATTCATAAGGGCTCAGCTTTTATGACTAAATAACCTCTTAGGGGCCCCACCTCCTAATGCTATCATATTGGTAATTAACTTTCAACATATAAATTTTGTGAAGACACATTCAGACCATAGCAAGACCCTTATGTTCCCAGACTCAAGTCTTTAGGTGAAGCTAAATGTCTTCTCTTTTTCACTAAATATATTTCTTTCATATGATTCAGTTTCTTCTCCTGAAATTATTTCCCTAGATCTGTCCTTTAAGTTTCTTATTTTTCTTTTAATGATTTGTGTGTGTCTTTGTTCTATTTTTGAGACTTTCCTTGATTTTTTAGTTCACTAACTTCAGTCTTCAATATTTAGCATCTTTTCAGAAATTTTAAATTCAAAAATTATGTTCCAAAGAAAGTTTGATATATTCTAATTACATCCTTTAAGAGTTCACTTCTTTCTCTTCCATTAATCTGTTTAAATGGGGATCATCTGTATTATGGTTATATTGCATTTCTTCTCTCATGTTACTGAGAACCTATAAATGAGTTATATTTTTCATTACTTAAGCATTGTTTTGTGTTTCCCACAAAACATCCATGAAAGTAAGAGCTTTTTAATGTGTTTTTTTATCTTTTTGTTGTTGTTGTTGTTTGGAAATGGAAAACCATCTAGTGGTAGAAGGCAGTGGTTTTATGAGTCACCATTGCATGAATAGGCAAATAATTAGATAACCTGCTAAGAAGTGGGGATGAAACATTGCCACCGTTCTTTTCCCAGGTTTCTTGGAGATATGAACCAGGATCTAGAAGCTAAAAAGAAAAGGATCATTTGAGCACATTCCTTAAAATAATTTTCTCTTCAATATGTATGATGGGCTGTAAGTTGATGCAATCTTTTTTAAAACCCTAAGAATTTTAGATAAAACACTGTGAAGGCAGGATGGTGGAATTCGAAAAGGAGATAAAGTAGTTTTTTATGTGCTTTATTGTATACTAATCAACCACTGACATGAGCACTGTTCTTGAACCACCATTCCATACATGCCCCCTGGATTTCCTCTTTCTGATGTTGAAACCTGGCTGCCTTTTTGCACACCTGTAGGCCCCTGTCGACCTCATGGACTGAGAACAATTCACCCAGTGCAGAAAAATTCCACCAAACTCATTTCACTGGTTTCATCAGGGATGAAAAAAAAATTACTATACGATGTACAGAAACATGTCAAACATAGAAGTTCAGATGTTATTTGAGGAATTTATAGCCTGAGGCTTCTTGAAAAATCCCTGAAACCTTGAGTTTTAACTCTAAAGAGAGGTGAATCTCCTCTTCTGTTGCTACTCCCTCAACTCTCATTTTACTTCAAGGAGAGGAAGACTTCTGGGTTGTCCCTGTTATGTAGATTTCAAAGAACCTATTGCCTTAGGTGGACCTACCAGGCTGTACAAGCATAATGATTTTACTTGCTGTTTCACTCCATATATGAATTTGGGAGGAAAGATGAGTTCACACTCAAAAAAAAATTTCCCATGCCATTCAAAGTGGTAGAGGATGGAAGGAGAAAGACAATAGGGAATAAACCTCTATCAGTTAAATGGCCAAATTCATCCCAATAATAATCTATGATGTTTATTTTTAAAACATAAAAATGATGTCAGGGGAAAACACCGTTATTTATGACTGAATGCAGATGTTTAAGCACTCAGTATCACTGAACCTAAATTAACGATGAGATTCAAAATACATTTTAGAGATGTTTATGATATGTAGTCTATTGTGATTGAATCTATTCATTTATACTAAAATGAAGTACTGTTCCACTAACCAATTTCCACATAAGAGCATTTTCACTGAAATCGTAATTACCTATACTGAATCTATTTGTAAATTCCACTAATAGGACAACTCTTGTTAAAGAAGAGACATCACATGAAAAGAAAAAACATTCAAACGGATTTAATAATCGCAATGTTAACATCATTTATATCATGTTTTCAAGGTTTTAAGGGTTTCCAACTGTTAATTATATAATAAATATAAAACTGAGAGGGAAAAATGAATCTAGAAGATAATAAAAATGGGTTTCTATGTCCATTCTATTTATCCAGCTAAAATTTAGTTTGGCTTTCTAGGACATATTAAGCCAAACATATTTAACACTTGATTTTGCTAATTACTATTATTATGATTATTATTTTGAGATAGAGTTTCACTCTTGTGGCCCATGCTGGAGTGCAATGGCATGATCTCAGCTCACCGCAACTTCCACCTCCTGGGTTCAAGCGATTCTCCTGCCTCAGCCTCCCAAGTAGCTGAGATTACAGACATGTGCCACCATGCCCGGCTAATTTTGTATTTTTAGTAGAGACAGGGTTTCTCCATGTTGGTTAGGCTGGTCTCAAACTCCCGACCTCAGGTGATCCACCAGCCTTGGCCTCCCAAAGTGCTGGGATTACAGGCATGAGCCACCACGCCTGGCCCAATTTTGCTGATTGATTCTAAGTTTCAAACCATACCTATAGCAAAAATCACTAATGGGGCAACATTATCATTTAGAAAAAAATTCAAGGAAAGTAATATACTTGATGTCAATTGTAATTCAATGACATCGTTTTTTGTTGAAAAAGTCCTCAGTAAAGCATGAATCACAGCCATGAACTAGCCTGACGAATTTTAATCAAGTTCTCTAGTTTTGACCTCTGTGGGAATGAGCTTCATGAGGATGATGCTAAGATTCCAGAGAAGTCATGCCAGATCACTGCCAAAGTGCATTTTTGGAATAATTAATATCCTGTTGAACAAAGTTCAAAAGTCAAGTCAATTTAATAGAAAAATAATGGTTTTTTAAGCAAAGGGTTCTGGAGCAATTGGATGTCCACATAAAGAAAGAAAACCTACACACACAGCTCACGGTTTTCACAAAGGCAACTCAAACTGAATTATAAATGTAAGTGTAAAATTCAAAAGTATAACAGTTCTAGTAGAAAACAGAGGAGAAATCTAGATGGCCTTGAGTTTAGCAATGAGTTTTTAAGATACAACACCCAAAGCACAATCAATAAATGAAAAAAATTGATAAGTCTAGCTTCATCAAAATCAAGGAAATAAAACTTTCAAGCCCCAAACTGGAATAAGATGTTTACAAAACAAATATCTGAAAAAAGACTTTTATGCAAAACACACACACAAAAAAACCTCTTAAAATTTAGAAATAAGAAAATAAACCTAATTAAGAAAAGGGTAAATGATCTGAACAGACACCTTATCAAAAAAAAAATATAGATGTAAACAGATGGCAAATAAGCATATTAAGATACTCAATATTATACGTCACTATGAAATTGCAAAATAAAACGAGTTACCACGAGCCATTATTAGAATCATTAAAATAAAAACCTGAACAGCAACAATTGCTGGTGAGGATGTGAGGCAACCAGAACTGTCATTCACTGTGGAGAGAATGCAAACTAGTACAACCATCCTCACCACAACTTTTAGGTTCTTACAAAGCTAATCATAGTTTATCAGGCAAAAGAGCAATTGTGATTTTAGGTATTTACCCAACTAATTTGAAAACGTCTGCTTATGCAAACGTTTGTATATGAATGTTTATAGTACCTTTATTCATAATGGCAAAAATGTAAAGCAACCAAGATGTCCTTTAATATGAGAATGGATAAACAAACTATGGTACATCCATATAACATAAAGTTATTCAGTGATACAAAGAAAATAGGTTTCAAAAAAAAAAGACATGGATGGATCTCAAAGGCCTAGTGCTAAGTGAAAGAAATATGAGTAAAAAGGCAAGATACTTTATTATTCCAATTATATAACATTTTATAAAAGGTAAAAATACAGAGACTATAAAAAAGATCAGGATTTTTCAAGATTTTAGAGGGTGTTTAAATGTTGAGTAGGTGAAGCAAAAGAGATTTTGTTAGGGAAAAGGAACTATTCTGTATGATATTGTAGTAGTGAATTCATGACACACATTCTTGTCAAAACTCATAGAATGTTACAGCGCAAAGACTAAACTTTAATGTCTGCACATTTTTTAAAAGTCAGGATTTCTGGTCCAGCATGTAAGGCACTTCAAAGTCATTACTTCCATCCACAAGACATGAAAAAAAAGGTGAACAAATTGGAAACCAACAAAAGGGGTAACATACATATAATGTGAACATCACCAGGTAAAAAAGGAAAGAAAGAGAAGAAATATTTGAAGCAATAATGACTGAGAATTTCACAAAATTAATGACAGACACCAAGCCACAGAGTCAGTAAGCTCAGATAATACCAGGCAAAATAAATGCCAAAAATTATATAGTTAGGCATATTATATTCAAACTGCAGAAGACCAAGGAAAGATAAGAATAAAGTTGTTTGAAAGAAGTCGGGTAGAGGGGGATCACTACATAATACAGTTAAAAAGATAAGAATTATATCAGACTTCTCTTCAGAAACCATTGACGCAATAAGAGGGAAACATTTAAAGTCATGAAAGAAAAACCCCATTAACCTAGCATTCTGTATCCAGTGGACTTAACCTTTGACAATGAAAATGAAATTAAGACTTTATCAAACAAAAGCAGGGAATTTGCCACTAGTAGACCTGACTTCAAAGAAATATCAAAAGAAGTTCTTCAGAGAGAAGGGAAATAAGAGGTCAGAAACTCAGATGCACATAAAGAAAGGTAGAGCATTAGATGAAGAATAAATGGAGATAAAACTTTTCATTTTCTTGTCTTACTGATCTAATAGATAACAGTATATTCAACATAATAGCGAGAATTATATGGGGTGATTTTACCATATGGTTGAGAGAAATGAATGACAGCAATGTTATAAAAGACAGAAGGATGAAATTAATGATATTCTGTCATAAAGTACTCACACTACACTTGAAGCAGTATATGGTTATTTGAAAGTGGACTTTGATTAGTATAATGCGAACTACTGCAACCTCTTAAAAGTTTTTTAAAAGTATAATTTATATGTTAAAATGTGAGAAAAATTAGAATCATATGAAATACTCAATTAAAACCAGAAAAGGCAAAGAAATGGAAGACAACAAGGAAAAAAAGAATAAAAGGAACAAATAGAAAACAGACACAAAAATGGTTGATATTAATCCTGCAATATCTATAATCTTTTTAAATTTAATCTTACCGTATGATTCAACACTCATATTTGTTATTTACCCAAATGTGGTTAAAACTTATCTTCACACAAAAACCAGCACTTGGATGTTTATAGCAGTTTTATTCATAGTTGTCAAAATTAAAAACAATCAAGATGTCCTTCAGTAAGTGAAATAATAAATAAACTGGTACCGTCCATGCAATAAAATATCATTCAGCACAAAGAATAAACAGGCTACCAAGCGATAGGAAGACATGGAGATATTTTAAACTCATATTGCTAAGTAAAAGAATCCAATCTAAAAAGACTATATAGTGGATTATTCCAATAGTTTGACATTCTGGAAAGGGAAAATCTATGAAGACTATAAAAATATCAATGGGTTCCAGGCTTGTAGGGAAAGGAAGGGAAAAATAGGTGGGGTACAAGGGATTTTTAGGGCAGTGAAACTATTCTGAATAATACTGTAATGCTAAATACATGACATCATTTATTTCTAAAACTCTTAGAACTGGTCAACACCAAGAGCAAACCTTAATGGGGACTTTGTGAACTTTGAGTTATAATCATGTGTCAATGTTGGTTCATCAATTGTGATAAGTGCATTTCACTAATGTAAAATATTAATAATAGGGGAAACATGTGTAGAGAAAGGGAGTATTGGAAGTTTTTATTGATAAAAAAAGAGAAAAAAATGAGTAGATCATAGTGAAAGCAATGCAGATGATAAATTTACAGCACTAAATGCACACATTTAAAATAATTAAAATCTCAAATCATTAATGTAAGCTCCCACCACCAAAAAAAAAAAAAAAAACTTAAAAAAAGAAGAACAAAATAAACTCAAAGTAAACATAAGGAAGGTAAAGATTACAGTGGAACTCAATAAAATTGAAACAAAAATTGTAGCAAAAATCAATGAAACTAAGAACTGGTCTTTGAAAACTGCAATCCGGTGGACAAATTTCTAGCAAGAATAAGAAAGAAAGAGAAAAGGAAGACATAAATTACCAATATAAGAAATGGAATAGGGAATATCACTATAGACTCTAAAGACATCTAAAATATATGAGGGAATCCTACATATAATTCTATATATACACAATTAACAACTTAGAAAAACTGCACACCATCCTCAAAAAAATGCAAACTATCCAAACTCACTGATATAAAATAGATCATTTAAATTGTTCTAAAACTATTAAGGGCATTAAATTTAAAATTCAAAAAAATCCAACATGAAATATCTCTAAGTTCAGATATTTTTGTTGGAGAATTCTAACAAACATTTAAAAGAAACTGACATCAATTCTACATAATATGTTGCAAAGAAGAGAAGACAGAACATGTTCTAATACATTTTATGAAATTAATATTATTGATACAAAAACAACCTAAAGACTGCACCAAAAAAATTATATACCAATATCTTTCATAGTTATAGATGGAAAAATCCTCAGCAACATATTAGCAAATATAATTTAGCAATAAAAATGACAATTATTCGCCATGCCATGTGGGATTTGCTCCAGGCATTCAAGGATGAATCAATATTTGAAAATCAGTCAATGTAATCCACCATATTAGCAGTCTAGTAAAAAGAAAATCACTGGATCATATTATTTGACATGGAAAACTTATTTGGCACAGTTTAATATTCATTTTTAATAAAACATTCAGAAATACAGAAATACATGGGAACGTCTCCAACATGATGAGACATCTGTGAAAAACATGCAGGTAACATTAAACTTCATAGTGAAAGACTTGATACTTTCCCCACTAAAACTGGAAACAAGGCAAACACATTCATTCCCAGTATTTTTAGTTAAACAGTACCAGGAGTTTCAGTTACTGCAATAAGGCAATAAAACATAGAAATCAGAGGGGAAGATTTTAAGACATAATATAGCTACAGTAATCAAGAGTGTGTGGTTATTTGTGGAAAAATGAGCACATAGATCAATGGAAAAGAACTAAGAACTCAAAAATATATGTATACAAATATGTACACCTAATTTTTTAAAGGCATAAAAGCAATTCAATGGAGGGAAAATATAGCCTTTCAACAAATAGCGTTGAAATAATTGGACATCCACAGGCAAATAAAAAAAAAACAATCTAGGCCTAAGTCTCATGCCATCAACAAAATTAATTCAAACTGAATAACAGGCTTAAATGTAACAACTTTTAGAAAAAACAGGAGAAAATCTTTGGGACCTAGGGTTAGCCAGAATGTTTTTCGATTTGACACCAAAATTATAATCTATAAAATTTTTTTAAATGATAAATTTGACTTTGTCAAAATCTAAAAATTATGCTCTGAGAAAAACCTGTCGAAAGACTAAATGTATAAGCTATATATAAAGCTATATATAAGCTGTATAAAGAACTTCAAAATTCGAGACTAGGAAAAAAGGAGCAGAAACACGTAGAACAAAGGCAAAAGACATGTGGAGATATTTCACAGAAGAAGATATATAAATGGCATATAAGCACATGTAAAGGTGTTTGATATAAGGAAAATTAAAATTAAAATCATAAAATAAGATATATACTGCACATTTATCAGAATGGCTAGAATAAAAAATAGTGACAACTATCTTATCAACAACACCAAATATTGGCATGGATATGGGGAAACATACAATGCTGGTGGAAATGTAAAATGGTATGACCACTCTGGAAAACAGTTTGTCAAGTTTATAAAAAAAGAAAAAGAAAAAGAAAAGAAAAACATACAGAAATCATAAAATTCAGTGATGTACCCTTGGGCACTTATCACAGAGTAATGAATTCATGTTCAATGAAAAAGTTCTACATAAATATTTATAACAGATGCATTCATGATAGTCAAAAACTGGAAACAACTGAGATTTGCCTTAACAGGTGAATATTTAAATATACACTATACCATTGAGCACTACTCAGCAGGAAAGAAAGAAAGAAGAAAAAAGAAAAGAAAGGAAGGAAGGAGGGAGAGAGGGAGAGGGAGAGAGAGAGAGAGAGAGAGAGACAGAGAGAGGAAGAAAGAAAAAGGAAAGGAAAGGAAAAGAAAGGAAAGGAGAGGAGAGGAGAAAGGAGAGGAGAAAGGAAAGGAAAGGAGAAAGGAAAGGGGAAACAGAAAATAAAAGAAAGAAAAACTACAGATATCTAGATAAATATTCTGGGTGAAAAAATGTCAATGCCAATAACAAAAGTTTTTATACTGTATGATTTCATTTACATAACATTCCTCAAATGACAAAATTATATACAAGAAGAACTGATAAGTGGTTACCAGGGTTTAACAAGGAAGTGAGGGCAAGATGGAAGTAGATGTTTCTATAAAGGATGATGAAAGTGTTCTGCTTCCTGTATCAATATCAACATTCTAGTTGTGATATTGTACTATAATTTTGCAAGATGTTACTATTGTGGAAAATTAGGTAAAGTGTACATGAAATCTTTCATTATTATTTCTTACTGCTTGTGTGTATCTACAGTTATCTCAAATAAAAAGTCAAATTTTAAAAAAATCAAATTTTTAAAAATAACATTTAATTTCACCCAACATATCTAACATTTTTATTTCGAGATGTAATCAATAGGAAACATTTATGACAAGTTTTACATTTTTTGCACGAAGTCTCCAAACTCTGCTGTATATATAAACCTATAGCATAACTCAAATTGGGTACCCATTTTCCTCAGAATGCTTGATCTTCATTTAGATTTTGTACAATTTGCCATTGAAAAATTAGATTTCTATATTCAAATTATCTCAGACATACTTAAATCTTTTCTAATAATTAAATCAGGTACCAAAAAGCATTTTCCTTTAATATTCATATCCACATTGCCAAACTGGCTCATAGTTTCTAGGATGTCAATTAAAATTAATACCATCCACATTTGATTCATAATGGGAAAATGTGATTCCATTATTGTTGATATACATTATGAAAAGTTTCAATTTTCATATAAATTTTTGCACCTTTCTAGCTAGGTTAGAAGCTTTTTCTTTTTTGAAACTTCAGTTTTAGCTCATCAAGATACGGCATATCAGTGAAATGTAAACCACAGAATTATTAAATATTTGGCAAGTATTCTTTTTAAGAAAATCTTGAATGAAAGTTAACGGTACAGTAAATCTTTCAAAAATTCATTCAAAACTCAACCAATGAGCATTGGCAAAGACCATAAGATTGTTAAATTTTCTGTCTTTTATTCTTCTGTTTGAAGTAGCAAGATTGAAACACCAGTCTCTTGTTTTAAAATATCAATAAATCTAGATGTTTTATTTAACATAGCTGAAATATCATATACTGTAATATAAGCTCATTTTCTTAGCTAGCTGAAATTCTTCTTTAACAAGTGTAAAGATTCAAAACATAAATTTGAATTTTTTAGGATGCAAATTGATATTTCCTCTTAATTTGCAAGTACTTTGCCACAAAATATATTCAAAATGTTAATTGGGCAGTGTCTCTTCAAAAAGTTTATGAACAATAATGTATATTATGAAAAAACTATGCATGGATTTCAAATTTTTTTTGCAACAAAATAAACCTGCTCTAACTTGTTACATGTCTGAATAGGATTCAGTTTGAGGTACCAAGAAATGTAAGGTATTAGCTTGAAAAGAGCTATCAAAGCAATATGAAGTTTGCTAAAATTCAAGCAAGAACAGACATCAAACTTATGTTGAAGCTTAGGGAAAAGAATGGTAAAATTATTGATGTTTTATGAAAAGTTTATAGGGGCAATGGCTCAAAAAATTAGCATTTTACAAATGGATAATTTGTTTAAACATGGGACAAGGCAATGTTGAAGATGAAGCCCACAGCAGCAGATCCTCCACAAAAATTTGCTAGGAAAGTTAATATTGCTCATGCCCTAACTGAATAGGACCGATGATTAACAGCAGAAACAATACCCAACACCATAGCATCTCAATTGGTTCAGCTTACGCAATTCTGACTGAAAAATCAAAGTTGGATAAACTTTCCACTCAATAGGTGCCAAAACCATCACACTCAAATCAGTTGAAAACAAGAGTAGAGTTTTCAATGGAGATTTTAAACAACTGGGATCAAGATTCTGAAGCATTTCTTCAACGAATTGTAAAAAAGATGAAATATGGCTTTACTAGTACAATCCTGAAGACAAAGCAGACCCAAAGCAATGGCTATTAAGTGGTAGAAGTGTTGTAGGCAAAGCAAAACAAGCCGAGAGCAAAGGTCATGGCAAAAGTTTTTTGGGGACGGTCAAGCAATTTTTTTTTTTTTTTTTATTATACTTTAAGTTCTAGGGTACATGTGCATAACGTGCAGGTTTGTTACATATGTATACTTATGCCATGTTGGTGCTTGAATACTTTTTGGAAGGCCAAAGAACAACAACATCTATATGTTATGAAAGCATTTTGAGAAACTTAGCTAAAGCTTTGCAGAAAATCACCCTGGAAAGCTTCACCAGAGAGTCCATCTCCACCACAATGCTCCTACTCATTCCTGTGACCAAACAAGAGCTTTTGTTTTTTTTTCTTCAGTTTAAAGGAATAAGGTCTCACTGTGTTGCTCAGGGTAGTCTCGAGCTGCTGGGCTCAAGGAGTCATCCTACCTCAGCCTCCCAAAATGCTTGGATTATAGGCATGAGCCACCATGGTTGGCCCAAACAAGGACAATTTTTCAAGAGTTTTGATGGGAAATCATTAGGCATCCACCTTAACATCCTAATTTGAATCCTTCTGACTTTTTTTTGTTTCCTAATCTTAATATATCTTTAAATGGTACTCATTTTTCATAAGTTAATATTATAAGCAAGATTGAATTGGCATGGTTAAATTTCCAGGACTTCAGTTCTTTAGGAATGGACTAGATGGCTAGAAATATTGCTTTCAAAAGTGTCTTGATGGGTGTGATGTCTTATGCCTGTAATCCCAGCATTTTGGAAGGACGAGGCAAGTGGATCACCTGAGGTCAGGAGTTCAAGACCAGCCTCGTCCAACATGGTGAAACCCTGTCTCTACTAAAATTACAAAAATTAGCCTGGCATGGTGATGGGCACCTGTAATCCCAGCTACTGGGGAGGCTGAGACCAAAGAATCGCTTGAACCTGGGAGGCGGAGGTTGCAGTGACCTGATATCGCGCCACTGTACTCCAGCCTGATGACAGAGCGAGACTCCATCTCAAAAAAAAAAAAAAAAAAAAAGTGCCTTGAACGTGATGGAGCTTATGTTGAGAAACAGAGTTTACATTTATAATTTTATCTTTTAATTCCATTATTCCACAAACTTTTTGAATTCCCTTGTATCACATAAAATGGTGACACCTGAGTTGAGGTTTGGCTCGCTAGGTCTTTTGGACTACTATACCGACTCCATTACTAGAAGCATACAGTAAAACAAGAAATCCATTGTCATGGTGCACTGTACCCTGTACTGACAGAAAATTCATTCCAAGCGCCCTCTTATGATTACAGTTACCCAAAAAATAGAATACACTACATGGATAGGTTATGAAGTTTTCCATAGTTGAAGTTTTCCGTTGCAGTAACAGTTTCTGCTTGGTAAGAATCATACTTGTATTTTTTGTTGTTGTTGTTTGATAAATAATTTTTAGTAGCAAACCTAAAACCATTAATAGATCCCCCCTTTCTACCCTACTACAATACTAGTTATAGATTATGAATCTAGAATATCAGGAAAAATATTTTCTCCATCTTTTACCTTGTGGTTGTCACAAAGTACTTATTTCTAAACATCAACCTGAGAACTAAGCTCTGATGTTTTTTTATCTTGCCCAAATTCCTATCTGAGGGGTCTGGAGAGTCATGCACTACAAACCATAAATTCTCATCAGATGGATTTTATTTAACCCTATATATCATTACTTACTTTCCAATCTGACTGTGGCATAACATTATGTGACAAAGAAGAAAGTCAAAATATTTTACCCCTAATCATGTTTCGTTGCCCTGTCTTGAAATGGCCCTGCAAAGCTGTCCTTCATGTGGGAAAGTTTACATCTGTAAAGAATCTTTGTTAACATAGCTAGATCTTTTTCTTCCAGGCCCTCCCAATCCTAAAGAGTTTAACTAAGAGTCTAACACCTTTTAAAGATTTGAATAGAATACATTTGTCATCTATTGTCTCTGAGGGCAGCCACTATAAGATTCAAAAGAACCTCAGTCTCCACAATCTTTTATCTTAACCTGAACATTTCCTTTCTATTGATTCCAGGTCTTTAGACAAATTCAACCAATTAACAACCAGAAAATGTTAAAATTTACCTATAGCCTAGAAGATTCCCCCCAGTTCCCTCCCCGCTTTGAGTTGTCCTGCCTTTCTGGACAAAACCAATGTATTTCTTAAATGTATATGATTGATGTCTCATGTCTCGCTAAAGTGTATAACACCAAGGTGGGCCCTGACTACCTTGTGCACATGTTCTCAGGACCTCCTGAGACCTATGTCATGGGCCACGGTCATTCATATTTGGCTCAGAATAAATCTCTTCACATATTTTACAGAGTCTGATTCTTTTTGTTGACAAACCATAATAATAAAACTTAGAGTATTTTATTATTAAAAAGAGTATTTTTTATTAACTGATCTTCATTTCTTTACCTATATTTGTAACAGTAGGAAACATATTTGAATGCGTATTTGCTTAAGCTGCATGCCTTAAGCCTTCTAAATCCTCAGGAAAATACTTGAATAAAAAAAGAAAAAGGTATGTCTCACACCACATCCCATTAACTCTTAGAACTTAAATTCAATATACCAAAAAAAGGTCACCTAAGGCAATGAACATAATCTGTCTCCAAAAGCAAGGCCATAAATGAAATTGTTTTTCTTCCTCTAGTATCTCTGAGCATATTGAGACCAGGTTATGGCTCTTCAACAAAAATAATTCTGCTTTATAAAAAAGAAACAAAACAAAACTTAGTGAAAGCATCAAATCCTACCTTTGTCTAGTTTTGCCTAAGCAATAACCTTTTGAGAGACAGGACTAGCTGGATTTCCTAGGCTGACTAAGAATCCCTAAGCCTAGCTGGGAAGGTGACCACATCCACCTTTAAACATGGGGCTTGCAACTTAGCTCACACCCAACCAATCAGAGAGCTCACTAAAATGCTAATTAGGCAAAAAGAGGAGGTAAAGAAATAGCCAATCATCTATTGCCTGAGAGCACAGCGGGAAGGACAAGGATGGGGATACAAACCCAGGCATTGGAGCTGGCAATGGCAATCCCCTTTGGATTCCCTCCCTTTGCATGGGATCTCTGTTTTCACTCTATTTCACTCTATTACATTTTGCATCTGCACTCTTCCAGTCTGTGTTAGTTATGGTTCGAGCTGAGCTTTCGCTTGCCATCCACCACTGCTGTTTGCCGCTGTCTCAGACTCACCACTGACTTCCATCCCTCCGGATCTGGCAGGGTGTCCGCTGTGCTCCTGATCCAGCAAGGTGCCCATTGCCACTCCCGATTGGGCTAAAGGCTTGCCATTGTTCCTGCACGGCTAAGCGCCTGGATTCGTCCTAATCCAGCTGAGTTCCACGATTCTCTTTCATGACCCATAGCTTCTAATGGAGCTATAACACTCACCGCATGGCCCACAATTCCATTCCTTGGAATCCGTGAGGCCAAGAACCCCAGGTCAGAGAGCACGAGCCTTGCCACCATCTTGGAAGTGGCCTGCTGCCATTTTGGAAGCGGCCTGCCACCATCTTGGGAGCTCTGGGAGCAAGGACCCCAGGGTAACACTTTGATTCTTAGCTATTCTACCAAAATGTAAACTATTAAGAGACATTCGCTTTCCTGGAGGTCCTTTCAAAGTCTAATTAATCAAAAAACACAAAGTAGGAATCTCTCACAGTGGCCTTTCATGAAGAGCAATCGAGTTTTACCAAAGGCATTATGTGCTATCAGTGCTGGTTGTCTACTTGTGAGAAAGCAAAACCTAATGGAAGTAGAACAGGTTTTGGAGCCTAACATTATGTTTGTAAACTACATCACCACTGACTTCCTGACTAGCCATGCACAAAGTTATTTATGTTGTCAACATTTCAGTTTCTTCATTAATAAAATTGAGATAATAGCTAACTGAGAGAGTGTCTTTTGATGATTGAATGAATCACATACAAACAAGTGCAATACTGTCTGGAATCAAAGAGATACTAAATGAAGAGAAAATGTTATTAGTAACCTCTACTTTATTGTGGGTAGTACACATTTTAGAACCAGAAGTGTCTCCTTATTATAGGCACTGAGAGGAAATATTTGTTTCCACATTACCAATATTTTATCACCTGGAAATTCAATCTCCTTGACACATGTTCACAACCTACATGAAAGATGTCAAAGATGAACGTGAAAGATCTGGAGATTCTGGCCGGGCGCGGTGGCTCAAGCCTGTAATCCCAGCACTTTGGGAGGCCGAGATGGGCGGATCACGAGGTCAGGAGATCGAGACCATCCTGGCTAACACGGTGAAACCCCGTCTCTACTAAAAAATACAAAAAACTAGCTGGGCGAGGTGGCGGGCACCTGTAGTCCCAGCTACTCGGGAGGTTGGGGCAGGAGAATGGCATAAACCCGGGAGGCGGAGTTTGCAGTGAGCTGAGATCCGGCCACTGCACTCCAGCCTGGGCGACAGAGTGAGACTCCGTTTCAAAAAAAAAAAAAAAAAAAAAAAAAAGATCTGGAGATTCTATTGAGTGCTTTTATTAACATTCATTAGTGTTGTTTTTGTATGTAAGTTCATATTTTTAGTGACTTTCCAAATATTTAACAGGAATGTTTATCAATGCCTTCAAGTGACAAAAAGCACACATGGCCTTGGCATCTGTAGCCGATGAAGACAAACTTGCAAATTTGGGGTCTCTGAAGTTAAATATAAAATAAGCATTGGGTCCCAAGTCATGTCATGAGAAATTTAGTAAAGTCAACATCCAAACCTGCAGTCATTACTCTGTTCCAATTATTGTTGGGTATCTACAGGCTATTCTTCCTCTTTTTGAGTTTCTTTACTTTAAAACTGTTGAATCTCACAGGCATAAAAAGGATCTTCTTCCTAGAATGTTTTTCTAAGTTTTCTCTGCTTATTTAAATTATGTGTTTCCTCAGTTTAATTTTCACCTCCTTGTAATAGTCTTCCTTGATAGTGTCAGGCTTCAGACCTCATAGAATGTATGGTAGTTATTGTGTGTGCCACTAGGGTTGAATTTATCATGTTCTTGTGTCTAAGCCTTCTACCCTTCAGTTGACCCAGTACCTAGCACAGGGTTCTACGAAGAGCAAATGTGCAGCACACATGCAGCACACTTTTGCTGCTGTACACAGCTGGTCTCTCATTGTTCTAGAAACAGTCATTTATTGGACATAAGAAGCAAGTGGTGGGGGCTATCAGAAACTAAGGGAAGTGGGGAATGGAAAGTTGTTTAATGAGTATAAAATTTCTGTTATACAAGATACATAAGTTTTAATACCTGCTGTACAACATAGGGCCCATAGTTAATAACAGTGTGTTGTGTACTGAAACAATTGTTAAGAGAGTAGATCTTACATTAAGTATTCTTACAATAACAACAACAGGAAAACATAAAACAAAAAGGCAAAAGAAAACCTTTGGAGTTCATGGATGTATTCATTACCTTGACTATGGTGACAGTTTTATTGGCACACACACATATCCAAACCCATTAAATTATATATATTAAATATGTACAGTTTTTGTATATCAATGATATCTCACAAATTGTTTTATAAAAAGGATATATTGGAAAAAATGTCAAGGGACAGAGTTATCACATAAAAAGAGGAAAGTGTCAGATTTTATAATTTTGATATGTAAAATGCTGCCATATCTGCAGTCTGCACAAGACCTAAATAGTGATGTGCCACTCTACATATGGTCAGTAAAAGAAAAACCATAAAACAAATAAACGAGAAAAACCCCTTTTCAGTTCGGTATTGGTGTTGCCTCTTGAAACCTGACAGAAGGCTGTTTTTATTTTTTGCTCAAGCTGAACATTCACTGTGCCTTGATTTTACTCCCTTGGAGCATAGTCTAAGCTGACAGGACAAAGACTATAGCTCAGAAGTCTCTCTAACCTCCCACAACTCAACGTTTAACCTACTGTTTTTAAACACAGCAGTGTTCAGTGAATTCCTACTAAACCAGTGGCCTTTAATGTGCAGTACATGCCCCTCTAGGTAACAAATAGTTTCCAAATGTTCAAGAGAGATGCTACATCTAGGAACATCAGTTATCTGATCCTCCACTTCCTTATGTACTCTCTAAAACTCACCTATCAGCACACCCCTCTGGTCAAGGCCTCATGCAGGTTCTGCTTTCACATGTCCACTTCAAAATTGAAATTATACTTATTCCAATTTACAAAAAAAGGCATCCAGCTAACATACCTGGATTCTTGCTTGAGTGCCTTAGGTTGTACTGACAGCCTCCCAAGGTGCTAAGCAAAGAGTAAATTTGGAATATCAGTGAAAGTTCCTTTAAACAAAGAATGGCAGTAGAAATCCGGTGTGTGGATTTATCTGGGGATGTTCTGAATTTAGATATATTGTGGCATGGGGTGAGATAGAAAAATACTGTTTAATGAACTTTACCTTCACATCCCAAGTATTTTCAAAGAATTCACTGGTCAGTGGAATTTTGTGAGAGCAAAACAAATAGAACACTGTTAAGAAATGTGGAAAGTGGTGGTGCTTTATTTCAGACGGGTGATAAACTGAAGGTAATGCTTTGTGCATTTTCCATCTTAGATTTAAATTTTAAAGGTGAGAAGCAGTCATGGAGATGCTATTAATACACTTATCTGAATTGGAAGAAAATAAACTCAGGCATTTTCTGAAAAATAAGTCCTATTGGTTAGCAATGAATACTGTTCTGACAATTAATTTATTTGATAATAAAACTCCAAATGTTTTTGCAAATGTAGATTCAGGGAGAAGAATATTACTTGCATAATAATGAGAATTGGGCTTCTAGCGTATCCATCACCCAAATATACACAGTAGGTAATTTTTCAACTCTCATCCCACTCCCCTAACTTTGGAGCCTCCGGAGTCTATTTTCTTCATTTTTAGGTTCATGTGTACCATTTGTTTATCTCCCACTTAGAAATGAGAACAAGTAATATTTTATTTTCTGCTTCTGTGGTAGCTCACTTTGGATAATGGCTTCCAACTCCATCCACGTTGATGCAAGAGACATGATTTCATTATTTTGTATGGCTGTACGGTATTCTATGGTGTACATGTGCCACATGTTCTTTATCCAATCAACACTTCGTGGACATGTAGGTAGGTTCCATGACATTGTAAATAGTGCCACAATAAACATACAAGTGTAGGTTTATTTTTTTATTTAATAAGTTCTTTTCCTTTGGGTAGATACCCAGTAGTTGGATTTCTTGGTCACGTAGTAGTTCTACTTTTAGTTCCTTAAGGTATCTCCATACTGTTTTCTTTTTCTTTTTCTTTTTTTCTTTTTTTTTTTTTGAGACGGAGTCTTGTTCTGTCACCAGGCTGGAGTGTAGTGGCACGATCTCGGCTCACTGCAACCTCCGCCTCCCAGGTTCAAGCGATTCTCCTGCCTCAGTCTCTTGAGTAGCTGGGACTACAGGCACGCGCCACCACGCCCAGCTGATTTTTGTATTTTTAGTAGAGACAGGGTTTCACCATGTTGGCTAGGATGGTCTCGATCTCTTGACCTCGTGATCCACCTGCCTCACCCTTCCAAATTGCTGGCATTACAGGCGTGAGCCACCAAGCCCAGCCTTCCATACTGTTTCTCAAAGAGGTTAGACTAATTTACATTTCTACCAACAGTGTATGAACATACCCTTTTCTCCACATCCACACTAACATTTATTGTGTTTTAACTTATTAATAAAAGTCATTTAGACTGGTGTGAAATGTCATTGTAGCATGGTTTTAATTTGCATTCCTCTGATTATTAGTGATGTAGAACATTTTTTCATGTGTTTGTTGACTACCTGTTATTTCTTCTCTTGAGAAATGTCTGTTAATAATTTTCACCCACTTTTTAATGAGATTATTTGTGTTTATTCATTGTCATTGTGTTGTTTTAAGTTCCTTGTAGATGCTATATATTAATTCTTTGTTGAAGGCATAATTTATAAATGTTTTCTTCCATTCTGTAGGCTGTCTGCCTATCCTGTTGATTATCCTTCTTTTGCTGTGCAGAAAAATCTTAGTTTTGTTAAGTTTTATTAAGTCCCATTATTCATCATAAATTTGTTGCCTAGGCCAATATCCACAAGATCCCTAAAATAATTTTTTCTAGTATAAGTTTCAGGTTTTACATTTAGGTCTTTAATTCATCTTGAGATAATTTTTTTACATATGTTGAATGACAGAGGTCCAATTTCTTTCTTCTGCATATGTCTAGCCAGTTTTCCCAGTACTATTTATGACATAGGGTGTCTTATCCCAATTGTTTATTTTTGTTGACTTTATTGAAAATCAGTTGATTGGGCCGGGCGCGGTGGCTCAAGCCTGTAATCCCAGCACTTTGGGAGGCCGAGACGGGCGGATCATGAGGTCAGGAGATCGAGACCATCCTGGCTAACACGGTGAAACCCTGTCTCTACTAAAAAATACAAAAAACTAGCCGGGCGAGGTGGCGGGTGCCTGTAGTCCCAGCTGCTCGGGAGGCTGAGGCAGGAGAATGGCGTGAACCCGGGAGGCAGAGCTTGCAGTGAGCTGAGATCCGGCCACTGCACTCCAGCCTGGGCGACAGAGCGAGACTCCGTCTCAAAAAAAAAAAAAAAAAAAAAAAAAGAAAATCAGTTGATTGTAGGTATGTGGCTTTATTTCTGGGTTCTCTATTTGTACCACTGAATTATGTGACTATTTTTGTATCAGTATCATGCTGTTTTAGTCATTGTAGCCTAATAGTATAATTTGAAGTCATGCAATCTGATGTGTTGTTCTTTTTGCTTAGGATTTCTTTGAATATTCAGGTTTTTTTGTTCCATACGAAGTTTAGAATTTTTTATAATATTTCTGTGAAAATGACACTGGTTATATGATAGAAATTGTATTGAATGTGCAGATTTATTTGGATAATATGGTCATTTAAATGATATTGAGTTTTCCAGTCCATGAGCATGGAATGTTTTCTCATTTATTTGTGTCATTTACAATCTCTTTCATGAGTGTTTTGCAGTTCTTTTTTTAAAGATACTTGATCTTTTTGGTTAAATGTATTCCTAGGTATTTTATATTTTTGTGGCTATTGTAAAAGAGACTCAGTTCTTAATCTGGTTCTCAGTTTGAGTATCGTTGGTGAATAGAAACATTATTTCTTTTTTTAAAATTTAACTTTTATTTTAAGTTCAGGGGTACATGTCCAGGTTTGTTATATAGGTAAACTTGTATCATGGGGGAGGGTTTGTTATACAGATTACTTTTTCACCGAGGTATTAAGCCTAGTACCTAATAGTTACTTTTCCTAATCCTCTGTATTCTCCCATCCTCTACCCTCTGATAGGCCCCGGTGTGTGTTGCTCCCCTCTATATGCTTTCTCATCATTTAGCTCCCACTTATAAGTAAGAGCATGCAGTATTTGGTTTTCTGTTCCTGCGTTAGTTTGCTACGGATAATGGCCTCCAGCTCCATCCATGTTCCAGCAAAGGACATGATCTCATTCCTATTTTATGACTGCACAGTAATCCATGGTGTATATGTACCACATTTTCTTTATCTAGTCTACCATTGATGGGCATTTAGGTTGATTCCTTGTCTTTGCTATTGTGAATAGTACTTCAATGAAAATATGGGGGCATGTGTGTTTTTAATAGAACAATTTATATTCCTTTGGGTATATACACAGTAATGGGATTTCTGGGTTGAATGGTATTTCTGTTTAGGAATTGGCACACTGTCTTCCACAATGCTTGAACCAATTTACATTTCCACCAACACTGTATAAGCTACTGGTTTGTATACATTGATTTTGTATCCTGAGACTTTACTGAATTCATTAATTAGATCAGGGAGTCTTCTGGAAGAGTCTTTAGGGTTTTCTAAGTATACAATCAAGTTGTCAGGTAACAGTGATAATTCGACAGCAAGTGAATAGTCTTAAATAACACACAATGGAACTCCTCCATGTACGGCATCCGACTTTTCAGTGGAAAGCTTACAGACCAGGAGAGAACAGCATGATCTTTTTACAATGTTGAAGAAAAACAATTATATCCTAGAGAGGGATATCCAGTGAAATATCCTTCAAACATAAATAAAATAAAAATATTCCCAGACACCAACACCAGACGTCCTAAAAGAATGCGAAAGATAATTCTTCAATCAGAAAGAAAAAAAAAAAAAAAAAACTTTAATGAGCAATAAGAAATCATGTGAGGGTACAAAATTCACTAGCTAAAATAAGTACACACAAAAAATACAGACGATTATAACACTGCAGTTGGGGTATGTAAACTATTCCTTTTTTTTGAGACAGAGTCTGGCTCTGTCGCCCAGGCTGGAGTGCAGTTGCGTCAGCTCCGCTCACTGCAAGCTCCGCCTCCTGGGTTCATGCCATTCTCCTGCGGAAGCCTCCTGAGTAGCTGTAAGGATAGGCGCCTGCCACCACGCCCGGCTAATTTTCTGTATTTTTTAGTAGAGACAGGGTTTCACCATGTTAGCCAGGATGGTCTCGATTTCCTGACCTGGTGATCCGCCCGCCTCAGCCTTCCAAAGTGCTAGGATTAGAGGCGTGAGCCACCATGCCCAGTGGGGCGTGTAAACTTTTCTTAAGTAGAAAGACAAAAAGATAAACCAAAGAATAATGACAACTACGACAACTTTTCAAGACATAGTATAATAAAGTATGTATAGAAAGAACAAAATGTTTAAAATGGTGGGGGAACTTAAACTGTAGAGTTTTTATTAGATTTCTTTTTGTTTATTCAGTTGTTTATGCAATCAGTGTTAAGTTGTTATCAGTTTAGAACAATGAGTTATAAGTTAGTATTTGCAAGCCTCAAGGTAATGACAAGTCAAAATCACAATGGATGAACATACAAAAAAAAAAAAATTCACTAAATCATACTACAAAACAACATCACTTTAACTTAAAGAAGACAGGAAGGAAAGAAAAAAGACAATACAGCAAAACAACCGGAAAACAAATAATAAAATAGCAATTGTAAGTCCTTACTTATCATCAATAATATTATTGAATGTAAATAGACTAAACCCTTCAATGAAAAGACATAGAGTGGACGGGCACGGTGGCTCACGCCTGTAATCCCAGCACTTTGAGAGCCTGAGGAGGGCGGATGATGAGGTCAGGAGATTGAGACCATCCTGGTCAAAATGGTGAAATCCCGTCTCTACCAAAAATATAAAAATTAGCCGGGTGTGGCAGCTCGTGCCTTTAGTCCCAGCTACTTGGGAGGCTGAGGCAGAAGAATCGCTTGAACCCAGGAGGCAGAGGTTGTAGTAAGTCGAGATCATCCCACTGCACTCCAGCCTGGCGACAGAGCGAGACTACATAGAGTGGCTGAGGGATGATAAAAGCAAGATCCAAAAATTGATTGCTTACAAGTAATACATTTTACTTATAAAGACAAACATGTACTGAAAATAAAGGAATGGAAAAAATATATTCCATGACATGAAAATCAAAGCCAAAGCAAGATTAGCTGTACTTATATCAGAAAAAAATAGATTTCAAGAAAAAACAGTGTAATAAAATACAAAGAAGGTGATTATATAATCATAAAGGGGTCAACTCAACAAGAGGATATAACAATTTTAAATATATACACCCAACACTAGAGCAAACATACATATATATTTTCTCCAGTGTTGGGTGTGTGTGTGTGTGTATACATATATATATAGCGTAACATATATATAGTAAATATATTAAAAATATATATTATTTATGTATTATGTGTTATATGTAATACATATATTGTTATAAATATCATTTATATAATTATATTATATAATATTCACATATTATGATATACCTAATATAAATTTACTATATATAAATTTATATACTATATATGTACAATATTAATTTGCTAGATATTTGCATATGTTGTTAATAATATATAGTAAATATTATTAGAGCTATAGTGATAGACCCTAATACAATAACAGCTGTAGACTTCAGCACCCTACTTTTAGCACTAGCCAAATCATCCAGAGAGAAAATTGACAAACAAACATCAGACTTAATCTGCACTCTAGATCAAATGTACCCAAAACATAGTTACACCACGGTTGATTCATCACCAACAGAATCCACTTTCTTCTCAGCACATGGGTTAGTTTAAAGGAAAGACCACGGTAGGTGAAAAAAAAAGTCTTAAAACATTCAAAACTTGAAATAATATCAACGACCTAATCTGATTACAATGAAATAAAAGTAGAAATCAATAATAAGATGAACTTTGGAAACCATAAAAACACATGAAATTTAAACAATGTGCTCCTGAGTGACCAGTTGGTCAATGAAGAAATTAAGAAGAAAATTGAATAATTTCTTGAAAAATGATATATGGACACACATTATACCAAAATCTATGGGATACAATGAAAGTGATATGGAAAGGGAGATTTATAGCTATAAAATCCAGTATTAAAAAGAAGAAAAACATATAAGAAATAACCTAACAATGCATCTTAAAGAACTAGGAAAGCAAGCACAAAAAATACCCAGAGTTAGTAGAAAAGAAATTAAAATATCAAAGCAGAAATAAATTAAATTGAAACAAATAAACAGAAAAGACAATGGACAAAAAGTATGGCATTTTTGAAAAGATAAACAAAATTCATGAACCTTTAGCCAGACAAACTAAGGAAAAAAGAAAGAAGACCCAAATAAGTAAAATCAGAGATGAAAAAGGAAACAATATAACTGATACCACAAAAATTGAAAGGATCATTAGTGGCTACTATATGCCAATAAAATAGAAAATCAACAATAAATAAATACAATTATAGATGCCTAAAACCTATCAAGATTAAATCATAAAGAAATCTAAAACATGAAGAGACCAATAGCAAGTAATGAGATCAAAGCCACAATAAAAAGCCTCCCAGCAAAGAAAAGCTGGACCTAATGACTTCACTGTTAATTTCTACCAATTATCTAGAGAAGACCTAATAGCAATCCTTCTCAAACTATTCCAGAAAATAGAGCAGGAAGGAACACTTTGACTCATTCTATGAGGCCATTATTACCCTGATATCAAAATGAGACAAAGACAAACCAGAAAAAGAAAACTACAGGCTAATATCTCTGATGAATATTGATGCAGAAATTCTCAACGAAATACTAGCACAATGAATTCAACAATACATTAACAAAATTATCCTTCATGAACAAGGGGGATTTATCCTAGGGATGAAAGGATGATTCAATACATGCAAATCAACCAATGTGACACATCATATCAACAGAGTGAAGGGCAAAAGCCCTACGATTATTTCAACTGATTAGGAAAAAGCATTGATAGAATTAAACATCTCTTCATAATTAAAACCATCAAAATATTGGTGATAGAGGGAACATACATAAACATTTAAAAAAGCCATATAAGACAGACCAACAGCTAGTATCATACTGAATGTAGAAAAACTCAAAGCCCCTTCCTCTAAGATCTGGAATACAACCAGGATGCCCACTGTCACTACTGTTATTCAACATAGTACTGGAAGACCTAGCAAGAGAAGTCAGACAAGAGAAAGATTTAAAGGGCATCCAAATTTGAATGGAAGAAGTAAAATTATAATTGTTTGCAGATGGTATGTTCTTATATTTAGAAAAGCCTCAATAATCTAGAAAACATTTTAAGAAATGATAAATTCAGAAAAGTTACATGTTACCAAATCAGCATACAAAAATCAGTAGCATTTCTATATGCCGACAGTGAACAAATAAAATAAAATGAAATATCTAAAAATTAACCAAATAAGTAAAAGATTTCTAAAATGAAAACTATAAAACACTGATGCAAGAAATTAAAGAGGACAAGAAAATGGAAAGATATTTTGTGTTCTTGGATTGGAAGAATCAATATTATTAAAATGTTCAATCTACAGATTCCTTGCAATCCCTATCAACATACCAATGAAATTTTTCACAGCAGTAGAAAAAACAATTCTAAAATTGATACAGAACCACAAAACACCCAGAATAGCCAAATTCTCCTGAGCAAAAAACCAAAACTGGAGAAAAAAATCACATTACCTGACCTCAAAGAAAATGGCAGAGCTATAGTAACCAAAAAAGCATGACACTTGCATAAAGTCAGAAACAACTCAGAAATAAATTCATACATCAGCACTGAATTCATTTTTAACAAAGTTGCCAAAACATTCATTGAGGAAAAGAGTGTTTCTTCAATAAATGGTGCTGAGAGAACTGAATATTCATATGCGAAAGAGTGAAACTAGACTTCTTTCTCTCACCATACACAAAAATCAAACGAAATTGAGTAAAAAGTTAAGTCTAAGTTCTTATACTATGAAACTACTAAAAAGAATCCATTGGAGAATTGAATTGTGCAAAGATTTCTTGTGTAATACCCCACATGCACAAGTGACCAAAACAAAAATTGACAAATGGGATCCCGTCAAGTGAAAAAGCTTTTGCACAGCAAAGGAAACAGTCAACAGTGTGACAGGACAACCCAGACAATGAGAAAAAAACATTTGCAAATCACCCATCTGCCATGGGATAAAAACCAGAATACGTAAAGAGCTCAAACAACTCTTTAGGAAACAATCCAATAATCTCATTTAAAAATGAGGTAAAAAGATGAATAGACATTTCTGAAAGGAAGACATACAAATGGCAAACAGATATATGAAAAGGCACTCAAGATCACTGATCATCTGAGAAATGCAAATCAAAACTACAATGAGAAATCATCTCACCCTAGTTAAAATGGTTCATATCCAAAAGACAGGCAATAACGATTGCTGGTAAGGATGTGGAGAAAAGGGAATCCTTGCACATTGTTGGTGGGAATGTAAATTAGTATAACCTCTATGAAGAACACTTTGGAGGGTCCTCAAAAACAAGAGCTATCATATGATCCAGTAATCCCACTGCTACGTATATACCCAAAAGAAATGAAATCAATATATCAAAGAGATATCTTCATTCCCATGTTTATTGCAGCACTATTCACAAAGGCCAGGGTTTGGAAGTAATCTAAATACCCATAAACAGATGAATGGATAAAGAAAATATGGTCCATATATACTGTGGGGCACTATTCAGCAATGAAAAAGAATGAGAATCTATCATTTGCAGCAACATGGATGGAACTGGAGGTCATTATGTTAAGCGAAATAAGCCAGGCAAAGAAAGACAAGTTTTGCATATTTTTACTCATTTGGGGAAAGTAGAAATAAAAACAATTGAACTCATAAAGATAGAGAGTAGAAGGATGGTTACCAGAGGCTAGGAAGGATAAATGCGGGGTGGGAGGGAGTGGAGAAAATGTGAATGGTTAGTGGGTACAAAATAAATGGGAAGAATGAATAAGACCTAGTATTTGATAGCACAACAGCATGACTATAGTAAATAATAATTTAATTGTACTTTAATTGTACTTTATAAGATAACTAAAATAATATAATTGGACTACTATCCTAAGTCCATCCCTTGTCACACTAGCACTCATACATATCTCCTTAAACCATATTTAATTCTCCAAATAAAATGAAAAAAACAATGTGTATTTCTTATTCCAAAAGTGTTATTCTGCCTAACGTAAAACAAGTATCTTTTCTACAACTAAAAATGCATAAAAGCCATCTCAGGAGGTGAGGTACTTGAATGATATTTACTTTTCTCCATGATATTCAATAACTTATATACTCTGATGCAATATTAACAATACCTTAATATTCATATAAAATCAATACATCCTATGGTATAAGACAAGGGAATAAGAGAGAAAACAAGGACATTTGCTATATATGTATACACACACACACACACACACACACACACACACACACATATATTAGAATGGGTTGTTAGCCAAATAGAAAGAAACAGTCATGACAATTATAGCCCTCGATTCTGTAACTGATCACATGATTGTGGCTGGTATTTATTTATTTATTTATTTATTTACTTACTTACTTACTTACTTACTTAGAGATGGAGTCTCACACTGTTGCCTGAGCTGGAGTGCAGTGGTGCGATCTTGTCTCACTGTAACCTTCGCCTCCTGGGTTCAAGCAAGTCTCTTGCCTCAGCCTCCTGAGTAGCTAGGATTACAGGCACCTGCCACCACGACCAGCTAATTTGTTTTTTTTTTTTTTTTCTTTTTTCTTTTGTATTTTCAGTAGAGATGGGTTTCACCATGTTGGCCAGGATGGTCTCGAACTCCTGACCTTGTGATTCACCTGCGTTGGCCACCCAAAATGCTGGGATTACAGGCAGAAGCCACTGCGCCCGGCCATGGCTGGTATTTATACCTACTTTTTTATACTACTCATTCTGTGTTACCTTTGCCTTCAGTAAGCACATTAGCTGTTCGTGGTTTATTACCTGGCAGGGTGACCCACACCTTTATTCCTAAAGGATCTGGGACATTCATAGTCCTGCCTGGGTTGGGTTGTTCTGCTTTATAATGACCTTAATCACAGGACATGGTAATATTAAGAGATGCCTTAAGAGGTCTCCTGTATTCCAAACAAATTCTTCCTTATTTCTGTTGTGGAGCAGTAATATAATTTCCCTTGTTCATCAAGATCAACCACTTCAGCCAACACCATAACTCCTTTCTTGGCCTATTGACTCAAAGACGTAAGAGGCCCAATGTGGCTGGGTGTCAATCTCCTAGTTCAGTGGAATCTTGGTTGTGTCTCCTGGTGGAAGCTTTTCTCCCTCTAGCACTAAGACCTTTATGCCAGCAAAGCATAAAGTCATGGGAACAGGAAATACAATTTCTGCTAGTGGGTGACTAGGGGTAATGGTGACTGGTGCCAGTCTTTCTTTTACCCCTTGATTCCTGAACCAATAAATCCTGGCTATTAAAAAAATAGCACCATGTATTGGAAGCTGCTTCAGATTATAGATAGTCTTCTGGGGAATCTTGCTCCAGCCCTGCAAAGCATTGCCACCTAGCTGACACTGTAACTGAGCCTTCAAAAAGCCATTTTGTCATTTTATCAAACCAGAAATTTTAGGATAATGAGAAGCATAGCAAGACCAGCATATTCCATGAACATGGGTCAATTGTTGTTCCAAACCATTGGCCACAGTCCATGAATTAATATGTAATTATGTATCTGGCCCTTCCTCCTTTCAAGAAAAGTGATCAACCATTTGTACTGTTCACATTTCTGCCCACTGTGGGAATTCCCTCTTACAATTGTCCTTCAGGGGTATCCCAGTAAGGGGCTGTAGTGTTGCAGCTGTTCACTTTGAGTTGGTACCTACACATCATGCAAAACTATTCACTAACATGACCTGAATTTTTTATTCCAGCCTTACAGCAGGACCTTAAAGGAGTGCTAAACATGAAATAAAAAGAACAGCACCTAGAAGACAATAGCAACTAGGAAAAAAAAAAATCAACAAAACTAACCCCAAAGCTAGCAGAAGAAAATAAACGACTAAAATTAGAGAAGAACTTTCTAAATTTGTGATACAAAAATCCACACAGAAGATCATTGAAAGTAAAGTTGACTGTTTGAAAAAAATAAACAAGATGAATAGACCACGAGCTAGATTAACAAAGAAAAAAAAAGAGAGAAGATCCAACTAAGGACAACCAGAAATGACGAAGATGACATTACAACTGATCCCACAGAAATACAAAAGATCTGCAGCGAATACTATAAACAACTCTTTGCACGCAAATTAGACAGCATAGAGGAAATAAATACATTCCTGCAAATGTACAATCTCTCAAGATTGAATCAGGAAGAGATTGAAGCCCTGAATAGACCAATATCAAACTCTGAAATTGAATCATCAATAAAATACCTATTAACCCAAAAAAAAGCCCTGGGTCAGATGAATTCACAGCTGAATTCTATCAGTCCTATAAATAAAAACTGGTATCAATCCTACTGAAGCTATTCCAAAAAATGGAGAGGAGGGACCCCTCCCTACTACATTCTATGAAGCCAGCATCAGCCTAATACCAAAATCTGGCATTGACATGATTAAAAAAATACAGTATCAGCCCAATATCCATAATGAACATATTTACAAAAATCATCAACAAAATACTAGCAAATAGAATCCAACAGCAAATCAAAAATTCAATTCACCACCATCAAGTAGGCTTTATTCCTTGGATGCAAGATTGGCTCATCATACATAAATCAATAACTATGGTTAACCATATAAACATAATTAAAAGCAAAAACCATATGATCATCTCAATAGATACAGAAAAAAACATTTGATAAAATCTAACAGCCCTTCATGATAAAAATCCTCAACAGAATAGGCATCAAATAAATATACCTCAAAATAATAAGAGCCATGTATGACAAACCCACAGCCAACATCATACTGAACAGGTAAAACCTAGAATCATTTCCCTTGAGAACTGAAACAAGACAAGGATGCCCACTCACCACTCCTATTCAACATACTACTGGAAGTCCTAGCCAAAGCAGTGAGGCAAGAGAAAGAAACAAAATGCATATAAATAAAAAAAGAAGAAGTCAAACTATGTCTCTTTACAGCCAATATGATTCTATGCCTAGAAAACCCTAAAGGCTCCTAGAATTAATAAATAACTTTAGTAATCTTTCAGAATACACAATCAAGTAGGCTTTATCATACAGGCTGAGAGTCAAATAAAGAACACGATACCATTTACAATAGCTGCAGAGAAAACTAAATACCTAGCAATAGAGCTAACCAAGGAAGTTAAAAACATCTAAAAGGATAACTACAAAATACTGCTTAAAGAAATGAGAGATAACACAAATACATGAAAAAACATTCTATTCTTACGGATTGGAAGAATCAATATTGTTAAAATGGCCATACTGCCCAGAGTGATTTACAGAAATGACACTATTCTTAAAACTACCTATAACATTCTTCACAGAAATACAAAAATAAAAACTATTCTAAAATTCACATGGAACCAGAAAAGAGCCCAAATAGCCAAAGTAATCCTAAGCAAATAGAAATAAAAGCTGGAGGCATCACACTACCTAACTTCAAACTATTCTATAAGGTTACAGTAACCAAAATAGCATGGTACTGATCCAAAAAAGATACAAAGACCAATGGAGCAGAATACAAAACTCAGAAATGGCCAGGCACGGTGGCTCATCCCTGTAATCCCAGCACTTCGGGAGGCCAAGAAAGGCAGATCACGAGGTCAGGAGTTCAAGAACAGCCTGGCCAATATGGCGAAACCCTGTCTCTACTAAAAATAGAAAATTAGCCAGGCATGGTGACATATGCCTGTAGTCCCAGCTACTCTGGAGGCTGAGGCAGAACAACTGCTTGAAACTGGGAGGCAGAGATTGCAGTGAGCTGAGATCACACCACTGCACTCCAGCCTGGGTGACAGAGTGAGACTCGATCTCAAAAAATAAATAAATCAAAACAAAACAAAACACCTTAGAATTAAAGACGCATACTTATAACTATCTGATCTTTGAAAAAGCTGACAAAATCAAGCAATGGGGAAAGGACTCTGTATGCAATATATGGTGCTGGGATAACTGGCAAGTCACATTCAGTAGAATAAAACTAGACCCTTCCCTTTCATCATATACAAAAATTAACTCAAAGATTAAACTTTTTAAATGTAACACCTCAAACTATAAAAATCCTAGAAGAAAACCTAGGAAATAACCTTCCCAACATTGCCTTGGCAACCAATTTTTGGCTATGTCCTTAAAAACAATTGCAACAACAAAAAATGGACAACTGGAACCTAGTTACACTACAGACGTGCACAGAAAAAGAAACTATCAACAAAGTAAACAAATAACCTACAGAATGGGAGAAAATACTCAAAAATCATGCCATCTGACAAAGATTTACTATTCACAATATCTAAGAAACTTAAGCAAATCAAGTAAGAAATAACCCTGTTAAAAAATGAGTGAAGAACATGAACAGACAGACACTCCTCAAAAAAAGACATAGCAGTGGCCATCAATGAAAAGAGTCAAACTGTAAAATATTTGAAGAGATTTATTGTAAGCCAAATATGGGTGACCATGGCCTGTGACACAGCCCTCAGGAGATCCTGAGAACATGTGCCCAAGGTGGTTGGTGTGTGGCTTGTAGGGAGGCATGAGACAACAATCAAATACATTTAAGATATACGTTGGTTTGGTCTGGAAATGTGGGTCAACTTGAAGCAGGAGCTGCTGGTTACAGGTAGATTTAAAAATTTTTCAAATGGCAATTGGTTGAAAGAGTTGTTATCAATAGAAAAAGAAAAAAATGTCTGGGTTTCAACAAGAGATTGTGGAGACCAAAGTTTTAGCATGCAGATGGAGCCTCCAGGTAGCAGGCTTCAGAGGAAATAGATTGCAAATGTTTATCAGACTTTAAGTCTCTGCTGATGTTAAAGCCAGAGAGGTATAATGAGACATGTTGGTCCCCTGCTTCCAGTCATGGTCTGAACCAGTCTTTCGGGTTAAATTTTAGAGTGCCCTGGTCTATGAAGAAGTCCATTCAGATGGTTGGGGGGGCTTTAGAATTTTATTTTTGGTTTACACTCTCTCCCTTCTGGCCAAGATTTGCCAGAGGCAACATCAATAGACAGGAAATCTCTATTTTGTCTTATAGTATTGCTGGGTGGCATGGCTGCCTGCCCCATGTCCATTTTGTCCTTTGGTGGGACTCCCTATGGCCGAGGGACTTAAAAGTCAAAAGACGTACAGCCAATCAAATGTTCTAGGTCAGATAGGAATGGATGTGGACAGGTATTCATTACCCATTAAAATTATTATTATTTTAAGTAAAAACAACAACAACAACAACAACAACAAATAAAAACCAAAGGCAAAAAGTGACTTATCTATAAATTCTATGCATTGAGCTTGCATAATTCTATGCATAAGCTTCGTTTTAGTTACAGACTTATATAGCAATTAGCCGTACAAAACATAAACCTTGTTCTAAAAAAGAATTTTTTAAAAAATATATCTGTCTTTACAACTCATAACTGGGAGTATTATACCCAAGGGGTTTTTTTGGTTTTGCTTTTTTTGTTTTCACAAGGTATCTTTATCCTGTCAGCAAATATTTTATTTTCATTCTACAGGATGCAGAAAATTCTTTATGGTTGGGTTGGATGCAAACGTGACTGATAATAACTTCACAGGCAAAGCATCTTTGTACCCCTCCTTGATTTAGAGAGTCTGACTTTAACCTAACTCTATCCCTCAAAACCAGCCCTTACCATCTCAAATGCCCACCTCTTCTTAAACAGTCCCTGGGCATAGAGGAAGGGTGTTTGTATAGTTTTAGCAACAAGGCCTTTGCAGCAAAAAAAAAAAAACAAAAAAAAAAAAAAAAAAAAAAAAACGAAACAGGTATGTCCCTGTGGGGTGCCACATGAGAAATGTCTGCATGTCTGGGCTTCAGAATACCATGACTTTGGTTTCCTTGGAAGTAAAACAAGATGAAATAAATAACATTAATACTTTGAAAATCAAAAGAATATTTTTTTATATTTGCATGTTAGAACAGAAAAAGGAGCCCATTCCATCAGGGCACCAACTAAAGATATAAAGAAAGATTAAAACCTGGTACTCTTTAGAGGATGATTGTAGCCAAGAAATAGTTCATGATTCAAACTGCACTCAAAAAAACACAAAAGGTAGGCCTGTAATCTAGTATCAAGTATTATACTTTTCTCTCTCTGAGCCCTCCCTTCTTATTAAAGAGAAATTATAGTAAGAACAATTTGTGTACAAAATATATATAAGCTTATTATACTTGGTCTGATTATTTGTATAAAATGCAGCAAGAATTTATTAGCCATATAAACTCCTTTTAATTTGGCTTTGCTGGAACTTTACCTAAAAATATGCTGTTTTAATCCAAGTCTTAATAAAATAACCAGTGCCTCCAATTGTTCTGTTTTAAAAGACTCTTACTAAACGTATGCAAATAACTGTTTCAGAGTTGTTTAAACCAGAGCGACTCCATCTTGAATAGGGGCTGGGTAAAATAAGGCTGAGACATATGAGGCTGCACTCCCAGGAGGTTAGGCATTTTAAGTCACAGGATGAGATAAGAGGTCGGCACAAGATACAGGTGATAAAGGCCTTGCTGATAAAACAGGTTGTGGTAAAGAAGCTGGCCAAATCCCACCAAAACCAAGATGGTGATGAAAGTGACCTCTGGTGGTCCTCACTGTTCATTGTATGCTAATTATAATGCATTAGCATGCTAAAACACACTCCCATCAGCACCATGACAGTTTTCAAAATGCCATGGCAGTGTCAGAAAGTTACGCTACATGCTCCAAAAATGGGAGGAACTAGTTACGCTATATGCTCTAAAAATGGGAGGAACCCTCGGTTCTGGGAATTGCCCACCCGTTTCTCAGAAAACTCATGAATAATCCACCCCCTTGTTTAGCATATGATCACGAAATTATTATAAGTATCCTTAGTCCAGCAGCCCAAGGTGCTGCTTGGCCTATAGAGTAGTCATTATTTTATTCCTTTACTTTCTTAACAAACTTACTTTTACTTTATAGCTCTATGGACTTGCCCTGAATCCTTGTGAGATCCAAGAATCCTCTCTTGAGGTCTGGATTGGGTCCCCTTTCTTGACCCTTCTTTAACCAGAATAGCAGCCTTCCAAACAAGACATTTGTTCACCTTGGGATGCCGTTTAAATGTTAAGCAGCTCTTGTTAGATAGGAGCTATTAGGTATTGTAGAATTTAACAGCTCCTCATATAGTTAGAGTCAGTCCTAAGGAGAAAAAAAGGCCTCCTGTCATGTGTATCTCCTCCTTGTATCCCCAGGTAGCAAGATCCTACATAAACCATTTTTATCATGGAACTCTTATGGGCACCATTATTTCCATTACCATAGGGTAGCTTCAGTTAACAATCCATACCAAGACAGTAAATGCCATTCAAGTGAAAATTCTCTCATATAGTAGTTGTTACTGGGAAGTGCTTGCAGTCTTTTGCCATAAGCCCCAACAAATGTTCCACCAAGGGCTATAAAGTAGATGATTTGTCCTCACTATCCCTCTAGCTTTTACCCTATAGTCTGTGAACTCGGGCAATCTTATTAGTTCACAATTAGAGTGTCCAATTAACATTTCTCAAAGAGAAGATTTACATGCCTTCAGTTTTATAGTACTATATATGAAAAACCTCCCCTTGTCAGATACAATACCCATTTTCCTAAGACCCTTTTAGGTAAAGGGATTAAAACTACCTTACATAAAGCATGTTTAAACATAGCAAATTTAATAATTCTATTAACCTGTATGTTTTTATGTTCTGGTCCCAGGAACTTATATTTTTCTATCCCCAGACCATTTTACCTTGTCTGGTGAAAAAGGGTTTGGGTGCCCAGAAGAAATTGCATCTGTAAGATCCATGAGAGACAGCAAATTTGATAAGTCTTCTTGGACAGTCCTATGATTCTATGGGAGGGGTGCCCATGTAAAACGGGCTCCCTTACCCCCAAAATTTACCATGACCTGGGTTACAGGCATATTCAGTGGGAGAATATCATGGTCATCATAAAGCCAGTTCCACATGGCTTGCATAAGAAGCATATTAGCTGCTTCATCTGGGGTGCTCCACTTAGCATTTTACAGGAAGAGGCAGGCAGTCCCTTTCTCAGGGCAAACAGATATTAAAGTGGTTTTTATCTGGTCCACTAGGCCTGTTGTTCTCTCAGTAATAACCTCCCATGCATTTGGGTCACATATACTCATCAGTGACTATTCAATAGTGAGCTATGGGTTCTGCATCAACCCAAACTATTTTATTCTGCAGTATTTAAAATTAAGAATTTTGTCCTTAAAGTGGTTATCTTTACAGTTCATTATAGTAAAGATTTTTCAAGAGGCTGACGATACCAATCTACAAAATGGAACAAATCTTTTACATTATACTCTCTGGTTTTAATAGTTACTTGGTTTTGCCCTTCCCCCACATCACTGTCTTCTTGGTAACCACAGTTCTCAGAGCTAACTTGATGCTGTGGCCTAATTTTTTAAATCCATTTAGTTTTATCTGTATATTTTTCCCTTCATTTTAAAGCAACTCTTAAATAGTTTCTGTACTAGATAACTACAATTTTAAAGCAAAATTGACATCTTTATGTTTTGTAACTTTACCAAAACACTTTTTACACTCCTATTATCTTAACTTACTTGGTAACCCAATTTCTCAGTGAAAATAAAAAGATAACTTAATTTAACATAACATGACTTTTAAGATTTGAAATTACTAGAGAGTTTTGAGCTTAAAATTTTACCAAAGAAGAGCAAGGTCATGTGAACTAAAAGTTATCTGAGCTAGCTTCTAACAGTCTGATAAGCCTTTACCTTTTTTCTCAAAGTTAGTTGATTAGTTAATCATAATAGTGAAATATCACTTCCACATGACACATATAAACATAGATATAACAGGCATGCAGAGTAAAAAGGCAGGTTCAAAAGATTTTTCATTTGCCTGCTTTCAGAAAATATTCTCTCCCTTACTTTAGACAATTAATTTAAAAAGCTACAGGAGCCAACAAAAGGTGAAGGAGTTATCATCCAAGGCCTTTTCAATAGATAAAGAGCTGAGCTTCAGAAATATCAATCTGAAGAATCTCGAAGAGACAGATTACACAGTTTAGAATTGAAAAACTTCTTGCATTAAAAATAAGTCAGTATTTCAAACAAAATCTTGTTTTAACTAATTATGTAGTTTTGTATTCATGTATTTTTAATATCAAAGTTCAATTTTTGAAAAGCTATTTATTATAAGTTTAAAAATTAAAGTCAATTAATCACATAACATTTTTATAAATTTCTTTTCTATGCTGTTACAACTTAGACTGTTCACAACATGCTTTGACTTTCTCACTTGTCCTAAATATTTTTCCTTCTTGAACAACCCAGTCATTTTATTGTAGGGCAAAAATTCACCATAAAAGATTATTTCTCATATAGAATTACTTTTCTTTTTACCTTCCTTACCAAAAATGCCTCTTTATATCTACAACTTTCTTTATATCTTTTACTTTCTAGTTCCTTTTACCTTGTTTTATACATAATCTTTAAACTTTGAATTAGACAAAAATATTTACCTTTTAATAAGAACACATTTTTAAGAAAATGTTTTTCCATAATTTTTAAATTGAAAATTACCCAGACACTTAATTACTATCTATTAATCACCTTAGAGCCTACATGACAAGTTTGTTTATAAACATTTATTCAATTATTTACTTAATTATTTAATAGTTTACTTCGATTATTTATAAAACTTGTGACTGTCATCTCTTAAAGTTAATTCCTTGTTAACTTTTTTTTATAACCTATGAATTTCATGTGTTTACCTAAGTAAGAAAGCGTATGGTTAAATATAAGGATTTTTTACCAATAACCCAGGATTTAGCTGTTTTCATTAAACCAACAATATTAAATATTTTGTTTATCAAAAATTATGCAAGCAAAAACCATTTTGTTTGGGCTAGGTTTATAGTCTTATAACCCTTATGGCAGATTTTGACACCTTATCATAATCTGCAAGGATAAGTATGAAACCACTTAATCAATAAATGCAAACAAAAATGCTAACAATTCTTAAGACATTTCTAATATTATTTTACCAATAATTTAAAGCCAGTTTATTTATTAAAGATTTCCCTTAAGTCAAGTGAACTTGAAAAAGCATTTAACTTAGTCTTGTTTTTCTGATAAAGTATTTGATTTAAGCACTTTTGTTTGTCTTTAAACTAAATAGAGCTCTTTTATATATATTTTAGCAATGAAACATTATGTACATGACACATAAATACATGCCTATAAAAGTACATATTATAGATTCATAAGACCTTTTTTTTTTCTATTTTTAACTTCCAAATTCTTGACAATCTGCTTCATTACCCTAGGCAGTTTTCAGCTACATAGCCCTAAATTTTCATATTAAAGGAAAACAACTCTTAGGTGAAAAATCAGATAGCAAAATTTACATCTCAAAGTACAGAGAGAAAGTCTGGTGTGCTAGAATGAAATTAAAATGGATTTAATTGCCAAGTTAAACAGAAAATTATAGAAATCTATCATAGGATTGTAAAAGATGATCAACTTTATTTAGATAGGTAGTACTAATTTTAATCTCCATCTTTTAACTTGACTTCTGAGCTTTGGACAGAACTCACACTGTATTCTGGGTCTCCTTAAAAAGAATTATGATGAGGTTAGTCTATGCTTTTAACAGTGCCCTCCCCCGCCTCTTTTTTTTATAAGACATTTCTCTAAGCGTCTAAACTACACTCTCTCTTGTTTTAAACATCCAAGAGTAGCCTCTGTTGTAGTAACTACTTTAGTTGGAAAAACAACAACAACAACAATCACAGATAACGCAATACAAAAGCAAGCAGTTTAAGATCTGAGAGGAAACTTGTCTGTTTATGCTCTTGGGGTTCCATAAGGCAAAAAAGGATTCTCCCCAAAAATGAGTCTGGTGACTTCTCTGTTTTCTTTAAGGGATGTCAGGTTGTTAAAAACAATTTAAGAACAATTTTCTCAAGAAGAACAAGGTCATAGGAAAGAAAACAAAACAAAAAATCATAAAAGGCTTTTTAGTACACATGCGCGCACGCGCGCGCGCGCACACACACACAGAGATCCTATAGCTTTTATTTCAGAACTCTAGCCATGAGATATTAATACAAATTCACCAGCTTGCAAAAAGAAACAAAAATATTGGATCCAAACTGTTTTTTACTGGGCATATACCAAAAGGAACACAGGTTATTATATCAAAAAGATACATTCATTCATATGTTAATCACTACGCTATTCACAATAGCAAAGGCATGGAATCAACCTAGGTGCCCATCGATGGTGGATTGGATAAATAAAATGTGCATATATATCCTGGAAGACTATGCAGCCATAAAAAAGAATACAATGATGTCCTTTGCTGCAACGTGAATGGAGCTGGGTGATGTTCTGTCTTATAAGTGGGAACTAAACATTGATCACACATGGACATAAACATGGCAACAATAAACACTGTGGACTACTAGAGGGGGAGGGGGCAGGAATCTTGAACGATCTCCAATTCCATTCAATTTGTTGCAAATGACTTCTGTGGAGATAGTTAATACAAATATAAATACATAAAATAACGTTAGGTAATAAAGAGAGCTATAAAACAATAGAATGCATGATCAAGGATTAGAATGGTGATGTCATTTAAATGGTTGACGAACAGGGTTTCTCTGAAAATATAATATATGAGCAGAGAGCCAAATGACTAACAGTGGCTGGCCATGCAAAAATGTAGACATGTAATTACAGTAACTTAGACTAAAAGTAGAAATGGAGTATGTAGACAGATTTAACAGAAGTTGTCACTTTTATCAGAATTCCTATAGCACTTAATTTTATGACTATTACAACATAATGGTTGACAGATTTTATACAGATCTGTGTGAAAGTGTCTAGAGAACAAAGATTGTATTTCGTTTCTCTTTGTATTCCCAGTGCCAAGAATGGTGCCTGGCACAGAGTAGGTGCTTAATATCTGTTCCCTGATTCTTTGATTTCCCAAACCTTCCTGGCTGTCTGGAAAGATTTGTAACATCTGCATGATCTTGCATTATCCCCTCAGTGTTCTAGGCAAGCTTACAAGATACCTTTACAATAAATGAGCTTACACAGCCATTCTATTAATCACATACAATTGTCAGTTCAAAATTAACTGCATGTGGAAGAATTAGATCATCAAATAATTATGTGTAATTTGCTACTTGAACTCACTAAATAACTTTCAAGTGGTCAATTTCTCTGTAAACTAGCCCAGAAAGCCAACAGTTGGCTAATTTCATGTGTAGTGAACTGTCTATTATTTCGCCACCTGCAGCTAATTATCCATAGATAATTATGCCTTAAAAATGAAAAACCGCCCTTTTGAAATTGAGCTTAAGTTGATGTCCAGTCTACTATATCTAACAGTCTTCTTATATTAAGCAAGAAAAAATAATTAAGCCAGAAACAATTATAGAGAAATGGAGATTGTCTACTCCAGTACTAGGGTATTTCTAATGGCAGTGGCGTTCAACCAAGTTCATTCATATATCTGAGTATCTTTGTTGACCTAAAGCCTGTGTCTCTGAAAAGCAGCAGGCAAAGATAATCTCAGTATTTCTATGATCATCTACCATTTATATGATATAAAGATGTATCCAGATGATTATGTAGAGTACAGGACTTCATGTTCATAAAACATAACTAACCTATTTACCTGGTTAGCTGTCACTAAATCACTATTCAAACCAACTAGCTGAGATTAAATATTTTCATGTCAAAGTGAATCTGTTCTTCAGCAAATGTTTAAGGAGAAGACAAAGAGGAATGTAGGACTCAAACCTTTGACTATAATATTTGATAAAATATTCCTGATTTGTACAATGTTGGTCGAACAGCAAGTTAACTACTAAAGATTCCTAAATAAATCTGTTTTAATTACACACTCCATCAATGAAGTGCATAATTTCATCATAACTTTCACATGACATGTCACTGTCAACTTGAAGTTCAATGACAAAAGAGGGTCACTTGAAAGCCACTTAAATGGCCTCAGTGTCTAGTTTTTCCTTCTTTGAGTCCACAGATACTCAGTGTTTAGCTCTCACTAGAAGCAAGAACATGCAATATTTGGCGTTCAAGGGTGGAGGGTGGAAGGAGGATGAGCATTGAAAAACTGCTTATCGGGTATCATGCCGATTACCAGGGTGACAAAATTATCTGTACACTGTATCTCTGCAAGATAAAATTTACCTGTGTACGAAACCTGCATATGTACCCCTTGAACATACAATAAAAGTTGGAAAGAAAAAAAAAATGTGAGTCACAAAAGAATAAAATTTTAAAATGTTCAATAAGTACCTAAAAAACTGTGACATTTCAATAGTAATTAAAGAAATGACAATACTAACAGAAAGTAACAAAATACATAATGGGTTTTGACAAGTTTATCTAGAAATAAATAGGATCAGTGTAACATTATTGCTATTCATCTCTAAGCCAATAAAATTCATCCGTACAGTATGATTGAGTGGAAAGAAAATCAATAGTTAGTGTGAGAAACATGGTTTACTTCTGTCACGACTGCCACTCTAACTTCGTTACTTTGGGCAAAGTATTTTACCTCTATGTACCACATCTGTAAATGAGAACACTATTGAAAATTTACCAGAGCATTTGTGATAATTAAATAAGATAATTCCATATTTAGAAGTACTTCTCGAGATTTGGTATCCTAGAGAAATGTAAGATATTATATAATGTTACAATGGAAAAAACCTTAAACATAAAATAAAAAGATACGAGTTTGGGTCCAAACACTGCCACTTAGTGTCCAGACATGTTCTCTTGAAAAAGTGATTAATGTACAGACACATGAAGGAATGAACTGCATCCACCACAATTAAGTGAATCACAGTGTACCAGGCATTTTAATAGGCACTCTTGATATAGAAGTGAATTAGAAATAGTCTCATTTCCACAACGAGCTGATACTTAAGGGTGGAAAATTTACAAATAAAGACACCACCCTAATTCATTAGAATAAATCCTATGTTATAATTCAACATTGGGTACCACAAAGGTATGGTAGATGCTAACTTACCTATTCTGGATATGAATGGGCCAAAAGGCTTCCTAGAAAAAGTGAATCCTAATCTGGATATAAAAGAGCAAAAGTATGTAACCAAGGAAAGTAGATGAGGAAAAAGATATTTCAAGCAGAATTAAGTGACCATTAATAAAAATAGGAGGAATAAATATGTGGTTAGCAGCATGCATTTCAACATATTGTTTTGGGATGCTAATCAGGTACGTAACTTGTTCAAGATCATAAGATACTAAATGAAAAGTCAGGATTCCGATTCATGATCTTAATTGTGACACTAAGTATGCTACTTTGTGATGCCAATTTTTTACTTAACTTTAATCTTAGCTTTTTTCAGTGGCAGTATATGTAACTCTACATTATTTTGAAAGGATGTCATAATATTTAATATTGGACATTTACCATAAATTATTTAGTCTTTTTATATAGTCAGCCACTTAAGTCACTTCCAATTTTTATAACAAAGAATGCCACAGGGAAAAAATGTATTCACTAAATATTAGCTGAGTACCTACTATTTGCTAGGTATTGTGCAGTGTTGAGAATACAGTGGTGAATAAGACAGACATGATTCTTTATGTAGCTTGCAGTCTATTAAAAGGAAATAGACCAAAAAACCCTACTAAATAATTGAATGAACGTATGAGAGTGTGAACAGCATTATAAAGGAAATCATAAATCTTGCATAAGTCATTTTAAGGGTACTTCAGTAAATTTTAGTAAATTTACTGAGTTGTTCAAATATCACCTCAATTTTTAGAAAATTTTCACCATCCCTATAAGATCCGTTATGACTATTCACGGATAACCTTCATTTCCATACCCAAGTCAGGCATTTCAGATAAATTAAATTATACAATGTGCAGCCTTTTGAACTTGCCTTCCTTGATTTGACATAAGGTTTTAGATGTTTATGTTGTAGTGTATGGCAATATTTACTTTCTTTTTATTTTGATAATATTGTGTGGCTATATCACATGTTGTTTATATATTTATTTGCTGATGCACAATTGGGGTACTCCACCTTTTGGTTACCATGAACAATACTGCTATGAACATTTGCATACAGGTTTTTTTGTGTGGACATATGTTCTAAATTATTTTGAGTATATGCCTAGGAATGGAATTCCTGAGTTATGTGGTAACTTTGTGCTTCACTTCTTTTGTGGAATTGTTTTCCAAAGTGGCTACACCATTCTAGATTACTACCAGCAAACACAATATCTGTCTATTTTATTTATTTTTTTTAAAGTTTTTCAATGAAAATTTAATTCATGTAGAAAGTTTAGCAGTCCATGAAGAACAAATAATTTAAAGCATAATCATAAAAGTAAATAGGAAAGGATAAAGAAAACCACCTTTTTAAATGCTCATGAAGAACACTGAGTTCTTCTGCAGTCTGTTCATCTGCATGCTGCACTATGTTCCCTCTGAACAGATAATTCAGAACATCTAAATAGACACTATGTTCTTTTTTTTTTCTTTTTTTTTTTTATACTTTAAGTTCTAGGGTACATGTGCATAACGTGCAGGTTTGTAACATATGTATACTTATGCCATGTTGGTGTGCTGCACCCATCAACTCGTCAGCACCCGTCAATTCATCATTTATACCATGTATAACTCCCCAATGCAATCCCTCCCTCCTCCCCCCTCCCCATGATAGGCCCCAGTGTGTGATGTTCCCCTTCCCGAGTCCAAGTGATCTCATTGTTCAGTTCCCACCTATGAGTGAGAACATGTGGTGTTTGGTTTTCTCCTCTTGTGATAGTTTGCTAAGAATGATGGTTTCCAGCTGCATCCATGTCCCTACAAAGGACGCAAACTCATCCTTTTTTATGGCTGCATAGTATTCCATGGTGTATATGTGCCACATTTTCTTAATCCAGTCTGTCACTGATGGACATTTGGGTTGATTCCAAGTCTTTGCTATTGTGAATAGTGCCGCAATAAACATACGTGTGCATGTGTCTTTGTAGTAGAATAATTTATAATCCTTTGGGTATATACCCAGTAGTGGGATGGCTGGGTCATATGGTACATCTAGTTCTAGATCCTTGAGGAATTGCCATACTGTTTTCCATAATGGTTGAACTAGTTTACAATCCCACCAACAGTGTAAAAGTGTTCCTATTTCTCCACATCCTTTCCAACAACTGTTGTTTCCTGATTTTTTAATGATTGCCATTCTAACTGGTGTGAGATGGTATCTCATTGTGGTTTGGATTTGCATTTCTCTGATGGCGAGTGAGGATGAGCATTTTTTCATGTGTCTGTTGGCTGTATGAATGTCTCTTTTTGAGAAATGTCTGTTCATATCCTTTCCCCACTTTTTGATGGGGTTGTTTGTTTTTTTCTTGTATATTTGTTTGAGTTCTTTGTAGATTCTGGATATTAGCCCTTTGTCAGAAGTTGAATCCCTGAATAGACCAATAGCAGGCTCTGAAATTGAGGCAACAATTAATAGCCTACCCACCAAAAAAAGTCCAGGACCAGATGGATTCACAGCTGAATTCTACCAGAGGTACAAGGAGGAGCTGGTACCATTCCTTCTGAAACTATTCCAATCAATAGAAAAAGAGGGAATCCTCCCGAACTCATTTTATGAGGCCAACATCATCCTGATACCAAAGCCTGGCAGAGACACAACAAAAAAAGAGAATTTTAGACCAATATCCCTGATGAACATCGATGCAAAAATTCTCAATAAAATACTGGCAAACCGGATTCAGCAGCACATCAAAAAGCTTATCCACCATGATCAAGTGGGCTTCATCCCTGGGATGCAAGGCTGGTTCAACATTCGCAAATCAATAAACATAATCCAGCATATAAACAGAACCAAAGACAAGAACCACATGATTATCTCAATAGATGCAGAAAAGGCTTTTGACAAAATTCAACAGCCCTTCATGCTAAAAACACTCAATAAATTCGGTATTGATGGAACGTACCTCAAAATAATAAGAGCTATTTATGACAAACCCACAGCTAATATCATTCTGAATGGGCAAAAACTGGAAAAATTCCCTTTGAAAACTGGTACAAGACAGGGATGCCCTCTCTCACCACTCCTATTCAACATAGTGTTGGAAGTTCTGGCTAGGGCAATCAGGCAAGAGAAAGAAATCAAGGGTATCCAGGTAGGAAAAGAAGAAGTCAAATTGTCCCTGTTTGCAGATGACATGATTGTATATTTAGAAAACCCCATCGTCTCAGCCCAAAATCTCCTTAAGCTGATAAGCAACTTCAGCAAAGTCTCAGGATACAAAATTAATGTGCAAAAATCACAAGCATTCTTATACACCAGTAACAGACAAGCAGAGAGCCAAATCAGGAATGAACTTCCATTCACAATTGCTTCAAAGAGAATAAAATACCTAGGAATCCAGCTTACAAGGGATGTCAAGGACCTCTTCAAGGAGAACTACAAACCACTGCTCAGTGAAATCAAAGAGGACACAAACAAATGGAAGAACATACCATGCTCATGGATAGGAAGAATCAATATCGTGAAAATGGCCATACTGCCCAAGGTTATTTATAGATTCAATGCCATCCCCATCAAGCTACCAATGAGTTTCTTCACAGAATTGGAAAAAACGGCTTTAAAGTTCATATGGAACCAAAAAAGAGCCCGCATTGCCAAGACAATCCTAAGTCAAAAGGACAATATCTGTCTAATATAGCCATCCTAGTAGTTGTGAAGTGGTAGGTATCTCATTGTGGCTTTCATTTGTATTTCCTTGATAGCTAATGAATTTCAGTATCCTTTTCATGTGCTTGGCCATTTGTATGTTCTCTCTCTCTGAAGAAATGTTTATTCCATTTATTTATTTACCATATGATTGTGTTGTCTTATCTAATCTAAAACAATAAGGTATATGATTTCTGAATATTTTCTTCCATTCTGTAAGTTTCACTTTTTTGATGGTGTCTTTTATAGTACAAAAGGTATTTAATTTTGATAAAGTTCAATTAATTTTTTTGTCACTTGTGCTTTTGGGTGCTAGGCTTTTCTGTACTGAGTGGCTTTTGGATATGACTTCAATCTTCTTGTAAATGGTCTGTTCAGGTTTGGAATTTTTTTATGATTTAATTAGGGTAGGTTGTATGTGTCTAGAACTTTACCCATTTCTTATAGATTTTCCAATTCACTGGCAGATAGGTGCTCATGATAACCACTAATGAACCTTTGAATTTCTGCAGCATCAGCTGTATTACCTTTTTCTCTCTTTTATATTTTGGTCTTTTTCTTAGCCTGCCTAAAATTTTATTAATTTTGTTTATCTTTTCTAAAAAACGTTTTGTTTCATTGATCTTTTGTTTTTCTGTTCTACTGTGATCTTTAATATTTATTTTCTTTTACTAATTTTGGGTTTGGTTTGCTCTTCCTTTTCCTGTTCTTCAATATGCCTAATTTGATTATGTATTTAAAGTCTTTTTTTCCTCTATTGATGTAGGCCCTTATAGTTATATATTTCCCTTTTAGTGCTGTTTTCACTGTATCCCATAGGTTCTGGTATGCTGTGCTTACATTATGTTTTTAAGAATTTTTTTCAATTTGCTTTTTATTTTCTTCATTGACACCCCGTCTTTCAGGAGTATATTTAATTTCTGTATGTTTATCTAGTTTCCAAAATCCTTCTTTTTATTGATTTCTGGTTTTATACCCTTTTGTCAGAGAAGATAGCTAATATCATTTCAACTTTTTGAAAGTTTGAAGTCTTGTTTTGTGACCTAACCTATGGGTTATCCTTGAGAATAATCTATGTGCTAAGGAAAATAATGTGTATTCTGCAGTTCTTGAATAAAGTGTTCTGTAAACATCTATTAGGTCCATTTGGTTTATAGAGTACATTAGGTTTGATGTTTCTTTGTTGATTTTCTGCCTGGAAGATCTATTCAATGATGAAAGTGGGGTTTGGAGTCTCCAACTATTACTGTATCAGGGCCTCTCTCTTTAGCTCCACTAATATTTTATTTATATATCAGAGTGCTCCAGTGTTGAGTGCATATATATCTAAAATTGTTATATCCTCTTGCTGAATTGACCCCTTTTTCATTACATAATGACCTTGTCTCTTATATATAGTGTTTGTCTTGAAGTCTATTTTGTCTTATATAAGTATAGCTACTCCTGCTCTTTTTTGGTTTCTGGTGCCATGGAATATGTTTTTTTCCATTCCTTTATTTTTAGACCATGTTTGTCTTCATAGGTGAAATGTATTTCCTGTAGTCAACAGAACATTGCATCTTCTTTTGCTTGTTTTTTAATTCATTTAGTCACTATATGTCTTTTGATTGGAGAGTTTAGTTCATTTTCAATCTATGTTACTGACAAGTAAATACTTACCTCTGCCATTTTGTTATTTGTTTTTTGTTTCATGTTCTTCTCTTCCTTCTTTGCTTCCTTCTTCTCTTCCTTTTAGTAAAGATGATTTTCTGTGGCGGTATGATTTAATTTCTTGCTTTTTATTTTTTGTGCATCCATGGTTCTAATATTTGATTATGTGTTCCTATGTGAAATATAATTAGTGATTTAGTTTAACATATACACAGGAAACATTTGTTCAGTTATATCTTTGTATGTTTGTGTTGGAGAAAAAATAGTTCTGTGATAAAATAATCATGTGGGATGCTGGGCTAAAGCTAAACAGTTCTCTTTACTGAAGAACTACTGAGAGTCTTTACCGTGATTGGAAATTCCCCGTAAGAAGAGAAGCAGTGTTTTGCAAAGGTTCTTGCCCACGGAACCCCTTCTTGTGAACTATGAAATACATTTTGCAATGGTTTGGCTTAATCTGTGGAAGGTTAGCCTTTATCAGACTCTTAATTATTATTCCATCAACAACTCTCAATTGGTTTTCTGTGTGCCTCTTTCATACCTAATTATGAGGTAAGTTATGAGGTATGCAAAGCAAGAAATACAAACAACTACCAGGTTTTGAGGGCAATTTAACCTCAGTTGTGATTTTTATTCAATTGACCTCTAAGGAAAGTCATTATTTTTCTTGGTTTATGTGGATATATGTGCATACACTGGTAGTTTGTTAAAAATGAAACTGTTTTAGGGCCATGAAAAGCCATGGAATCTTCATTTTACTAAATTGCACAAGTAATTCTTAGGGAAAAAATTGAGAATTATTACCTTGTGGTTTGTAAAGGGGGGAAATTATGAAATTATTATGGTTTGTTTTGCATTTCAGAAAGCTTTAGAGAACTTAATTTTGGCCAAAATGTCTGTTGTCCATGGCACTGCCAATATTGCATCATCAGATAAATTATCTAGTTGTTGCCACATTTTGTCTTTAAAAGGTTACAGTGTAGTTAACTAACCACCTAAGTCTTATTTGTAGCCTTATCCATTTTCTTAGTGCCCCCTGTACTCAGTTTGCATATGTTGGTGTGACTTGTTTACAGGGAAGAACTGCGGCATTGAACTAGAATATCCAAAAGTGCCAGCATCACTGCTAGGCAATATTTTAGTGAAGATTCTTTTTATGTGAGTTTTTTTGGATGCCACAACACATTCAAATACCTGGACCATGAGAATTATAATTAAAAATGTTTTTCAGAATGTTCATATTCTTTGAGATAGAATTGCTTATTAGAGATAATGTATGAGTCGGTGGTAGACAAGCGGCACATCTAAAATAATGGAGAAAGGCCAAACTTAAGTGGGTATAGAAAACAGGTAAGAAAGTGGCAATATAGCATATAGGATCTTTAGATTATTTCAATCATGATTGAGAAAGTTCTGTTGTATTCAAATCAGTATTGATCTTTCTCTGTTTAAAATAAAATCAACCATCAAGTATCTTATGTGAACTGTTATAGTGTCATGTAGGAATATGAATATTTTGGCTAACAGACTAACCTCTGCACCAAGAGACATGGTGCAATTTATCTACTGGTGTCCATTTGTGCCCAGAATAACTTCTCCAGGTTGTTGAATTACCTCTTCAACTCTTCAATGAGTAAAAAATTAGTGATACTTTAAATCTAGGATTGAGGCAGGATATGTTGTTAAGAATATGGTCCTTTTTCAAAATTAGCACAATGAAGAGTAGTTTACATTTAGTTACACAAACCATATTGAGACTAGCACCAGCAATTCTGAATCCCAGCAGAACATTTCTACAAATTTATCTTGAAAAGAAGCATTTAAATTTTAGCATAAAACTGTATTTTGAAAGAGAGAGACACAAAAATCTTCATTCACAGTTGTACGCAAATGGAAAGATGCTAATCTTTGAGGTCCAAATTCCCACAGTGGGGATCACAACTCAGTTACCCTAAGGTAAAGCATTTAGCCTACTGTGGTATTATGATAAAATTCCATAATCCTGAATGACGGCAACTGAAATGATTCCAGTTTTTAAGCTAGGAGTTATTCTTGCTTGTCACATTGTACGATGTAACAAAATTTTATAAAGCTAAATGGGATGCAAACATTATATCACCCATTTGCAAAAGAGATAACTCCATTTATTTTACACATATTTTGTAACAAGATTTAATTAAGATAGAACAAACACAATTATGTTCTTCCAACTAGCCAGTGGAATGTTTCTGTTATGTACACAACATGAAGAAAGTTACTAAAAGGACAAAGAAGAGATAAGAAATGGGCTCCTCTTTCTGATCCTCTGACAGCATATACAGCTCTTTCAAGAAATATTTACTAAGTACCTACTATGTGTCAATCCAGAGAGAGAGAGAGAGAGAGAATGAGAGAATGAGAGAATGAGAGAATGAGAGAATGAGAGAGAGAGAGAGAGAGAGAGAGAGAGAGAGAGAGAGAGAGGAAGTGAGAGAGAGTTGTTGAAGGTACAAACACAAATCAGGCAAACTGCCTGCCTTCAATGAGCACATTTTCTGGCTTGTGAGACAGAAAAGCAGAGATAGAAAAAAATAACAGCACTAGGATAAAGAAATGTATAAAAGGATAGAGAAACAGAGGATAATAATCAGCTCAGCTAAGGGAACTCAAGGAAGAGTTTATAGAATGAAGAATCTTTGAATTGTGCTTCTAAAATGAATAAGATTTAATTGAATAAGACCAACAGAATCAAATTGTGAAAAAGTACAATAATACAAAAAGCAAATAAAAACGAAAGCAACGTACACTCCCATTTTTCTCTGGCCTGTGCCTCCTTCCTGAATTCTAGATTATATATTTATATACAGCTGTTTACTTGTCATCACCATTGGAATATCTAATAAGTATCTCCTGATCTTTTCCCTTACCATACTCACTCCTCTGCAGTCTTCCCCATTTCATTATATGGCACTGTCATTCACCCAGTTGCTCAGATGAAAACACCTTGGAATCATCCTTGACTCTTAACTCTCATCTCACATTTAATCCATCAGCAAATTATCTAAGTGCTATTTTCACAATATATCCAGCATCTGGGCACCTCTCACTATCCTTACTGCTGACTTTACCCAATCTGAATTATTCTCTTCATTTTTATTGATACTATCTTGATCCAAACCATAATTTTCTCTCCTCTAGATTACTCCCTAGATAACTACATTCTAACTGATCTCTCTGATTTTACCTTTGTTGTTTTCTACAGTCTGAAGCCTATTGCCTACAATCCTGTTAAATGGCAAGTCCTTTCAGTTTTCTGTTCAATCCCCTCCTAATGCCTTTTTATACACTACAGAGTAAAAGCCAAACATATGATGACTTACAAGTCCCTGCACAATATTGTCCCCCATTCTTATCACGTTTCTGATACTCTTCCCCAAGTTAACTCTGATTCTGGTACTGTGGATTCTTCATTCTCCTGGGAACTCCTGCCTTGAGAATTTTGCACTCTTTGCTCTCTCAACCTGGAAGGTATTTTCCCAAGTATCTGCATGGATCACTCCCTCAGGTCTATCGTGTCATTGCTCAAAAGTCATCATTTCAAAGAGAGTTCTTCTATATCATGTGGGGCCCACTCACCTACACTTTGTACCTTCCTTACCTTGCATCATTTTCATAGAACTTATCACTTATCTACATCTTATTACATATTATTTTTTATTGGCTGTCTTCTACTCCAGACCATAAGCTAAATTAAGGTAGATAATTTTTCTCTTAAGTATTTCTGAGAGAAGAGAGAAATCCGGGTTGAATATTTTCTAAGTGAATGAAAAAAAATGTATACAGAGAGTAACAAAATATCTCCTGCATACCTTACATATGTGTAAATCACAGTTTTGTATAAAGTTTTATAAATAAAAATAGAAGAATATGTTTATTACAATGAAATAATAAAGAATTCCTTCTTCCTTAAGTTAGATGCAAGACATACAAACCATGAATGACAATATTGATAAAATTAATTGCATTTAAATAAATAATTTCCAGGATAAAAAAATTTTAAAATAAAATAAAATAGTAGTTATAGGGGGAAGAAGACATTTATAATAGCTATAATGCACAAAAGTAATATCCATGATATAAAATTATTATAGCTCATTTTTTACAAAGATAAACAATGTGGTAGAAAAATGGGCCATAAATATGCAGATAAGATCCATAAGAAGAAAATATATAGCCAATTTAAGCTCTATAAGGACAGGGATAGTATCCATTTTCCTGATTTTTTCATTTCCAATACTTAATTCATTTCCTAACACTTAGCATTCAGACACAAATTCTTTGTCAAAATTTATTTAATGTAAAAAATAAGTACATAAAAAACGTAAAAAGATGCTCAACATTACTAGTAATCAGGAACACAAATTAAGCAACTCAGATACAATTTCACATTCATTGTGTTTGCAAAAATTTTAAGTGTGATGACATCACATGCCAGCCAGTAGATGGATAAACTGTAATCATAAATAATAAATAATAAACATTTATTATAGGCAGAAGTGTAAACCAAATTAGTTTGAATAGCAAATGGGTAGTACCTTAAAATGTTGATAATATAAATGTAAAACCTTTCTCCCCAGTAAAAGTACTCCTAGGTTTTAGTTGCAGCAGGGAAATCCTTACATATGTTTACAAGGAGACATGTGCAAAGGCATTTATTGAAGCACTGTTATTAATAATGAAAAAGTAGAAATACCAAATGGTCTCCAAGAGGGGTTATTGATAAAGAGAACAGTGCATTCATACATCAGTTAAAAAGAGTGAAATAGACTTAAAATATATCTAAATTCTTTCATTTCAAAGCATAATGAGGGATGGAAGCATCTTCTCAAAGTGTAATTAGAGGTCCTCTCCTTTCCTAATAATTCATGAATCTAAAAAGAAAAGAAAGTGTCACTTCTGCCTAAAGAAAATCACTATAACAAACAAAGCAAAACAAAACAGAAAAAATCTTACAACAATGAAGATATGAAATTATAACATTTATTGAATACATCAAAGATGAAGTAACGACAAAAGAAATCAGAGATAGGACATGAACATTAGCTCACCCACAGGCAGAATAAAGAAATATCAAGTGTATACAAATAGGAAAGAAGTCAGTTAAAGATTGTGACACATTGCTAAAAGAAGAGTATAGGCTAGTGTGCAGGTACAGAACTCCTGTGAGCCTCGGACACAAAAGGGCTGCTACCACAGACAAGATCTCCACCAACTTCCACCTGGTTGTTAAAGATTGGGGAAAAAAGCAGGAGACTGAAGAAAGCTTTCCTTGGTGGTACAAGCCTGAAAGAGTATAGGTGCCACTATTGTGTAAAAAGCATGAAGCTCTTCTCTAATCCTTTTGCCCTACAGAAAAACATATCATCTGTAAATATCCTTGGTAGGGGCAGTAAGTCTAATTCTTCCAAGAGCAGGAGTGAAGAATCACTGTAGCTGGCAAAGGTAAAACAAAACAACAAAAAAAAATTTCTCTGTCCCTAGAAGATTACTGGAATTCAGTCATGAGCCTAGACAAGTATGTTCTGCTGCAGTGATGGGGCAAGAAGGCGTTGGCTCTACAAGAGTCACCAAAGATACAAGGTAGAATTTGAGGTGGAAAGACAGTGGAAGAGAAAGACCACAGAAAAGGATAAATGCCTGTGAAAGAATGGGGCTTTGGCACCTAAAAGAGATTCTCCCAGACTTCACTACCTAGCTTATAAGCACAAAATTACAAGAAACAACAGTTTACTGCTGGGTAAGGGGAAAGACAATGGAAAGAGACTTCCTCCATGGTGCAGATGTAGAGGGAACACTGAAACCTGAGGATGAAGTAAGAACATTAAGACAGCCCTCTTGTTTAAGCACAAAATAATTCGACTGTACAAACAGAAAAAAGCGATAAGAATCACAGCAGAGTCTTCATCAGAAATTATGCAAGCTAGAAGACAATTTAGCAATGCCTTTAATGTACTGAACAAAAATAAATGGCCAATCCAAAAGTCGATATTGAGTGAAAATAATTTTCAAACATGTGGTCATATGATTTCTGACAAACTAAAGCTAAAGTTATCATTGCCAGCAAAGCTGAACCAGAATACGCCTTTTAAAAAGTGTTTCAGGCTGAAAGAATATAATGCCATTCAGAAACCTGAATCCACACAAAAAATGGAAGATATCCAAAAATGGCTAAAATAAAAGTAGATCTAGAGGATTCTGGTTTTTTAACTTCCAATTTACAATGACTCTAAAAGAAAATTGACTTTCTAAAGCAAAAAGCAATAGCAATTATGTTGTAGGTTTATAACATATATCTGAGCAAAATGACAACAACATTAAAAGAGATAGAAATTGTAATGATAATGAAGTTTTTACACTGTACATGAAGTGATACTATATTATTTGATGGTAGATGGTGATCAATTAGAGATGTACATTGCAAACCTTAAGGAAACCACTAAATTTTTAAAGATACATAGTTATTAAATAAGTGTTTATATTTATTTTAATTAATACAATGCAATTAACAATGTTGTATAATAAGTCTATAACTTAAAAATTAATTATCCATGAGAACTTCCCAAATTTGTTAGGCCAACAAATTCAGGAAAAGCAGAGTACCCCATAAGATACTCTGTGAGAAGATCATCCACAAGACACATAATCGTCAGATTCTCCAAGGTTAAAATGAAAGAAAAAATGTTAAGGGCGACCATAGAGAAAGGCCAGGTAACCTACAAAGGACATCAGACTCACAGCGGACCTCTCAGCAGAAATCCTGCAAACCAGAAGAGACTGGGGACTAATATTTAACATTCTTTAAAAAAAAAAAAAAAGGCCGGGCGCGGTGGCTCAAGCCTGTAATCCCAGCACTTTGGGAGGCCGAGACGGGCGGATCACGAGGTCAGGAGATCGAGACCATCCTGGCTAACATGGTGAAACCCCGTCTCTACTAAAAATACAAAAAACTAGCCGGGCGACCTGGCGGGCGCCTGTAGTCCCAGCTACTCGGGAGGCTGAGGCAGGAGAATGGCGTGAACCCGGGAGGCGGAGCTTGCAGTGAGCTGAGATCCGGCCACTGCACTCCAGCCTGGGCGACAGAGCGAGACTCCGTCTCAAAAAAAAAAAAAAAAAAAAAAAGCAATTCCAACCCAGAGTTTCATATCTGGCCAAACTAAGCTTCATAAGGGAAGGAGAAATAAGATCTTTTTCAGACAAGCAAAAGCCGAGAAAAGTTGTTACCTCTAGACCTGCCTTACAAGAGCTCCTGAAGTGAGCACTAAATATTGAAAGAAAAAAAAAACAACACTACCACCCACCACAAAGACACTTAATTACACAGAGCAGTGACACTATGAAGCAACCCCATAAACAAGTCAACAAAATAACCAGCTAGCATCATGAAGACAGGATCAAATCCACACATATCAATACTAACTTTAAATGTAACTGGGCTGAATGTGCCAATTAAAAGACACACAGAGTGGCCAGCTGGATAAAGAACCAAGACACATTTGTACACTCTCTGCACAAGACCCATCTTATGTGCAATGACATACATAGGCTCAAAATAAAGGGATGGAGGAAAATGTACCAAGCAAATGGAAAACCAAAAAAAGCAGGGATTGGAATCCTAGTTTGTCACAAAACAGACTTTAAACCAGCAAGGAAAAAAAAGACAAAGGAGGGCAGTACATAATGGTAAAGGGATCAATTCAACAAGAAGAGCTAACTCTCCTAAATATATATGAACCCAACACAGGAGCACCCAGATTCATAAAGAAAAGTTTCTAGAGACCTTCAAAGTGACTTAGATCCCCAAACAATAATAGTGGGAGACTTTAACACCCCACTGACAATATTAGACAGATCACTGGGACAGAAAATTAACAAAGATATCCAGGACCTGAACTCAGCTCTAAATTAAATGGTCCTGATAGATATCGTCAGAACTCTCCACCCAAAAACATCAGAATATACATTCTTCTCATCACCACATGGCACTTTTACTCTAAAATTGGTCACATAATCAGAACTAAAACGCTACTCAGAAAATGCAAAGAACTGAAATCCTAACGGTTTCTTGGACCACAGAGCAGTCAAATTAGAACTTAATACTAAGAAATTCACTCAAAAACATACATGGAAATTGAATAATGACTGAATGACTTGTGGGTTTATAATAAAACTAAGGCAGAAATCAAGAAGTTCTTTAAAACGAATGAGAACAAAGATACAACATACCAGAATCTCTGAGACATACCTAAGGCAGTGCTAAGAGGGAAATGTATAGCACGAAATGCCCACATAAAAAAGGCTGAAAGATGTCAAGTTAACAATCTAACATCACAACTAAAAGAACTAGAGAACCAAGGCAAACAAATCCCAAAGCTGGCAGAATATCAAAAAATAACAAAAATCAGAGCTGATCTGAAGGAGATAGAGAACCCAAAATAACCTTCAAAAGATCAACGAATCCAGAAGTTGTTTTTTTAAAAAACTGATAAAATAGAAAGACCACAAGCTAGACTAATAAAAAAGAAAGGAGAGAAGGTTTAAATAAACACAATCAGAAATAATAAGGGGGATATTACCACTGACCCCACAGTAATACAATCAGAGAATATTATAAACACCTCTTTGCACATAAGCTAAAAAGCTCTAAAAGACATGTATAAATTTCTGGACATATACATCCTCCCAAGACTGAACCAGGGAGCAATTGAAACTCTGCACAAATAACGAGCTCTGAAATTCAGGTCATAATAAATAGCCTACAAAAAAACCAAAAACAAACAAACAAACAAAAAACAAAACAAAACAAAAAACAGAAAAAAACAGGACCAGAAGGATTCACAGCTGAATTCTACAACAGGTGCAAAGAAGAACAGGTACCATTTCTACTGAAACTATTTCAGAACATCGAAAAGAAGGGACTCCTCCCTAACTCATTCTATGAGGCCAGGCCAGCATTATCCTGATATCAAAAACTGACAGAGATACAGAAAGAGAAGAAAACTTCAGGACAATATCCTTGACGGACATTGGTGCAAAAATACTCAACAAAATACTGGAAAACTGAATCCAGCAGCACATGAAAAAGCTAATCCACTACAATCAAGTAGGCTTCATTCCTGAGATGCAAAGTTGGCTCCACATACACAAATCAATAAATGTGATTCATTACATAAACAGAATTAAAGATGAAAACTACATGATTATCTCAATAAATGTAGAAAAGGCTTCTGATAAAATTTAACATCTCTTCATATTAAACACCCTCAACAAGTTAGATATTGAGAAACATACCTCGAAATAGTAAGAGCCATTTATGAAAAACCCACAGCCAACATCATACTGAATGAAAAAAAGCTGGAAGCATTCCCCTTGAAAAGCAGCACAAGACAAGGATGCCCTCTCTCACCACTTCCATTCAACAAGGTATTAGACATCCTAGCCAGAGGAATCAGGCAAGATAAATAAAGGCATCCAAACAGAAAGAGAGGAAGTCAAATGATCTCTGTTTGCAGATGACATGGTTCTATGTCTACAAAACACCATTATCTCAGCCCCAAAGCTTCTTACAGCTGATAAACAACTTCAGCAAAGTTGCAGGATACAAAATTAATGTACACAAATTGCTAGCATTCCTATACATCACCAGCAACAAAACAGAGAGCCAAATCAGAAAGGCAATGCCATTCACAATTGCCACAAAGAGAATAAAATACCTAGGAATACAGCTAACGAAGGAGGTGAAAGAGTTCTACAATGATAATACAAAACACTGCTCAAAGAAATCAGAGAAGACACAATGAAATAGGAAAAAACATCTCATGCTCATGAATAGAAAGAATCCGTAACATTAAAATGGTTACACTGCTCAAAGCAATTTACAGATTCAATATTATTCCTATCATACTACCAATGACATTCTTCACAGAACTAGAAAAAAATTAATTTTATATGGAACCTAAAGAGAGCCAGAATAGCCAATGCTATCCTTAGCAAAAAGACGCAAGCTGGAAGAATCATGTTACCCTACTTCAAACTATACTACAAGGCTAAAGTGACCAAAATAGCATGGTACTGGTACAAAAATAGGCACATAGACCAATGGAATGGAATAGAGAGCCCAGAAATAAGGCTTCATATCTATGACCATCTGATCTTTGACAAAGCTGACAAAAACAAGCAGTAGGGAAAAGACATCCTATTCAATAAATGATACTGGAATAACTAGCTAGCCACATGCAGAAAATTAAAGTTGGACTCCTTTCTTACACCACGTACAAAGATAAACTCAAGACAAATTAAAGACTTAAATGTAAAACCCCAAACTATAAAAACCCTGAAAGACAACCTAGGCAATACCATCCTGGACATAGGAATGGGCAAATATTTCATGAAAAAGAAACCAAAAGCAATGGCAACAAAAGCAAAAATTGACAAATGGGGTCTAATTAAACTAAAGCGCTTCTACACACCAAAAGAAAGTATTCTCACTTGTAAGTGGGAGCTGAATGACAAGAACGTATGAAAACAAAGAAGAAAAGAAGAAGCACTGTGATCTACTTCAGGGGAGAGGGTTAGGAGAGGGGGAGGAGGAGAAAAAATAGCTATTGGATACTGAGCTTAATGCCTGGTTTATGTAATAATATGTACAACAATCCCCTCTGACACACGTTTATCTATGTAACAAACCCTCATATGTACACTCAAACCTAAAACAAACATCAAAAAAAGAAATAGGCTTATACACACAAAATGTTCTTTAGCTCTAGCAACAGTCCTTGTCTAGGAGTCTACTTTGTCTACTATTACAGTCACTCCAAATTTGTATGCATAAGTTGCATGTTGTATTTTTTTCTATTGTTGACAATCAAACTGTGTTTTTATTTAAAATGCTTCTTGTCAAGTAAAGTGTTTTATTTTGCAGGTTAAGAGATGTGATAATTACATGTAATACTGATCAAGAAAAAAAAATACACAATTCCAGTATTACAAACAAAATGGGAGACATTACTGTAGAACTTAAGAATATCAAAATGATAGGAGGATTATTTGGACAACTATACTGCATTACATTTAACAAATTATATAAAATATTCAAATTCATACAGCTAACTAAAACTGATATAATAACACACAAATTCTAAACAGTCCCAGGTCCATTATGTATAATTTAAAGCCATAGTTTAAAATTTTCCTATAAAGAGAGTTCCACACTTAGATACCTTTAAGAGTGATTCCACAAAACTTTTAAGAAGGAAAAGATACTGCCAAATTTATTCATACTCTACTATCTAAAGAAATCAAAGGGAACATATTCCAGCTAGCATGTGAGAATAACGTAATTTTGAAAACAAGATCAGACAAATAACTTTTAGCAAATAAATAGGGCTTATGAAAATACATACAGAAAAGTCTTAAACAAGACATTAACAAACGAATTAAGTTCACCGCTAATTAGTGCTTATATCAGAAATATAAGGTACATTCAACATCTTAAACAACTGATGGTATCCTATTAATACAATTACAAACTATACAATAATCATCAACATTAACGCAGAGCACATCATTTTACTAAATTCCCTATCTTTTCATGATAAAAATTTTTTGTAAGCAAGAAAATACAAAGAAACATTTCATGCTAATGATGAATAGCTACAAAACAATCATGGCTGATATTATGCTCCTGGTAAAATATTGAATCTCATCTCCCTGAGCTCAAGGATAAAACAAAGGTGTCCATTATCACCATGTGTATTCCAAATTTTACTGGAGATTCTAGCTGGCACAGTAAGCCAAGGGAAATAAATAAAATGAATAAATGTTTTAAAGGAAGATGTAAATAAAATGAATAAATGTTGTAAAGGAAGATGTGAATATCTATACTCAGCGTAATTGTCTACATAAAAAATTGAAAAACAGTTAAAATAAAAATTTAGAAAGGTCACTGTGTACAAGATCAAAGTAGAAAAAACAAATACATTCACTCTGAGACCCTATCCCTCACACACACACACACACCCTTGCACAGCTTACGCACACAAAAATATGTATGAAGAGAGATCAAGTCTAATGCCAACAACATGGAGGAATTAGGGACATTGGTATGAAAAGGCTTTGAATCTTTGAGACCCTTCTGGGTTGCACATCCAGCCTCAAGCTGCATCCCTCCCCATTCATCAACCAACTCTGTGCCCCCAAAAAAAGGCAGGGAAAAGAAAGAATGGAATATACATTTTTTCAGATTCTCATAGAGCATTCACTAAGTGACATGATATTCTGGGCCATAAAATGTTAACAAATTTAAAATAATATAAATTTCGGCCGGGCGCGGTGGCTCAAGCCTGTAATCCCAGCACTTTGGGAGGCCGAGACGGGCGGATCACGAGGTCAGGAGATCGAGACCATCCTGGCGAACACGGTGAAACCCCGTCTCTACTAAAAAATACAAAAAACTAGCCGGCCGTGGCGGCGGGCTCCTGTAGTCCCAGCTACTCGGAGGCTGAGGCAGGAGAATGGCGTGAACCTGGGAGGCGGAGCTTGCAGTGAGCAAGTATAAGCAACTTACAATATATTTCAAAAAGTACAATATATTTCTAAGTTTTTCTTTTGGCCTGCATGATATTTTTATTACACACGTAATTTTACTTATGTTAAAGTATCCCAATACATTATTATTTTTCTTCAAACAGCAAATTATCTTTAAATGTTTAAATGACAAAAATTATATTTTCTGTATTCATTTTTGAAGCACATCTTTACTCCACGTAGATCTGTATTTCTTACTCATGTAATTATTGTCCCTTTGACATTTCTTATATTGTGGACCTTCTGGTAATGAATTGTATCAGAATGTGTATAACTAAAAAAGAATTTGCCTTCACTCTTGAAATACGGTTTTTGCTAAGTATTGAATTCTAGGTTGACAGGATTTTTTTTTTCCTTTTAATTCTCTAATGATATTAATTAAATGTCTTCCCACTGGCATTTTTATTGAGGGAAAAGTTTTGTCATACTTTCCTCTGTTCCTTCATACATGTGTTCCACTTACCCCACTGCTACTTTAAAATTTGCTAATTATTACTGATTTGGGACAATATGAGTAAGATGTATCTTGGTGTAGTTTGAAGACAGGCTATTTCTTTCTGATTCTTGTGCTTAAGAGTCTGGTTGAGGTTCTTAGATCTCTGAATTTATACTTTTCATCTAGTTTGGACAATTCCAAGTGCTGCTGAACATGCAAAGGAAACAACTAGAACTTTCACACATTGTAGAAGAGAAAACAAAATTGTACAGCTTTTTGTAAAACAGCTTGGCAGTTTTTTTTTTTTTAATTAATCATCTACTTACCAAACAAATTAACAGTGCTAATATTAGGTGTTTATACAAGTGTTTTAGAAAGTTATTTTCACACAAAAATGTGTATACAAATGTCATAAGAGAAAATCCATGAAGCATACAAAATGCCCTTTAACTAAGAATAAAACATTTAATAACATTCAAAACCCTTTCGTGGAAAAGTTGACATTAAGCAAGAAATAAAAAGGAACCTATTTATGCCTATAACAAATATCTACAAGAAAACATCTGCAGCCACATTAATTCTCTAAGGCAAAATACTAAACACTTTCAGAAGCCAGGTAGACGACAAGATTTGCATTCATTGCAACTAGCAGACAATATTTTACTCAGGGTCCTAGCCATTAAATAAGGTAAGAGAAATAAATAAAAGAATTACTGAAAACAAAGAAGATGGTCTTAATTCACACAACACATAATTGTTTGCAATGAAAACTCAAAAGAATCAGAATAAAACTAGAGTGAATACATGACAAATAATATGTACATGTAAGTGCAATATATAAAAATCAATTTTACTTCTATTACTGGCAAACAATTTTAAAATGAAGATCTTTTATTCTTCTTTATTATTTTAAATTTAGCAGAGTTTATTTGAGCAAACAATGATTTTTGAATCAGGCAGCATCTATTGAGATGCTCGTATTTTTTTTGCTTTTAATTATGTTTATGTGATGAGTCACATTTATTGACTTGCATATGTTGAACCATCCTGGTATCCCTGAAATAAAAGCCACTCAACCATGGTGAATTATATTTTTGATGTATGTGTTGATGGATTTGATTTGCTAGTATTTTGTTGAGAATGTTTGCATCTTTGTTCATTGGGGATATTAGTCTTTATTTTTCCTTTTTTTGTTATGTCCTTTCATTGTTTCAGTAACAAGGTGATACTGGCTTCACATAATGAGTTAGGAAAGGTTCTCTTTTTCTCAATCTTTTGAAATAGTTTCAGTAGGGTTGGTACCAGTTCCTCTTTGAATGTCTGATCAAATTTGGCTGTGAATCTATCTAGCCTGAAAATTTTTGTTGTTGGCATTTTTTATTACTGTGAAATGCAGATATTTTAAATAAATGATGCTGTAGCACATGGATATCTGTATTTTAAGAATATATCTGAACCTTACATTATATAATACACAAAAAATCACTTTCATATATATAATAGATTAATACTTGAAAGGTAAGACAATACATTTTATAGGATAAAACTTATAGAATACTTAATGACTTTGGAATACAGACAAACCAAATATGAAACAGCAGCTTGATTTTTAAAATGAGAATATTTAACAAAGATATCATGGAGAATGAAAAGCCATACCACAAATGGAAACAAAGCATTTATAATTAATGAACCCTAAAAATATTTATATAATGAATATACACAGAAATATTACCAAAAAAGATCAATACAGTTCATCCACTTAAAATAAGATTAAAGGTCAGTTGTGGTAGCTCACACCTGTCATCCCAGCACTTTGGGAGGCCAACGCAGGTGGACCACTTGAGGCCAGGAGTTGAAAGCCAGACTGACCAACACAGTGAAACTCCGTCTCTGCTGAGAATACAAAAAAATTAGCTGGGCATGCTGGTGCACGCCTGTAATCCCAGCAACTTGGGTGAATGAGACACGAGAATCATTTGAACCTTAGGAGGTGAAGGTTGCAGTGAGCTGAGACAATGCCACTGCACTCCAGCCTAGGTGACAGAGCAAGATTTCATCTCAAAAAAAGAAAAAAAATTAAAGTTTGAATAGAAATTCCCTAAAATGGAAACCTAAACAGCCAATCATATTATGAAATAGTGTCAAGATCATTGTGTGTTATAAACACACATTTAATTCAAGAGATACAATCTCACAAGTGAGAGTGGCTAAAATTGAAAATGTTGAAATGACCAGTCAAAATGGGGATGTGATGCTACTGAAACCCTGATACTTTGAAAATAGAGGCAAAGAGTCAGTATATTTGCTTTGAAAGACTGTGTGGCAGTTTTCTAGAATAAAGCTAAACATATATAACAATATTTGATGGTTAATTTTATGTGTCAACTGCGTCACAGGGTGAAAAAACACTTGTTCATTGAGCATGCCTGTGAGGGTATTTCTGGATGAGATTAAAATTTGAATAGGTGGACTGAGTAAAGCAAATTTCCTTCCCTAATGTGGGTGGGCCTCACTCAATCAATTGAAGGCCTGAATAGAACACAAAGGCTGAGAAAATGGGAACTCTTCCTGCCTGACTGCTGTGAGCTGAGACACTAGTCTTTTCTGGCCTTTGGATATCAACTGAAACATCAGTTCTTCTTAGGTCTCCCACCTTCCAGCTTTTGGGTTGGAACATGCACCATGGACTCTCCTTGTTTGCAGGCCTTCATACTCCAACTGGAACTACAAATAGACTTTCCTGTCTGTCCAGCTGGTTAACTGTTGCGGAAAGTCAGGGACCCTGAACAGAGGGACCAGCTGAAGCCATGGCAGAAGAACATAAATTGTGAAGATTTCATGGACACTTATCACTCCTCCAATCAATACCCTTGTGATTTCCTATGCCTGTCTTTCCTTTAATCTCTTAATCCCGTCATCTTCGTAATCTGAGGAGGATGTATGTCGCCTCAGGACCCTGTGATGATTGCGTTAACTGCACAAATTGTTTGTAGAACATGTGTATTTGAACAATATGAAATCTCGGCACCTTGAAAAAAGAACAGGATAACAGCAATCTTCAGGGAACACAGGAGACAAGACTTTGGACTATGACTGCCAGTGAGCCGGATGGAACAGAGCCATATTTCTCTTGTTTCAAAGGCAAATAGGAGAAATATCACTGAATTCTTTTTATCAGCAAGGAAAATCCCTGAGAAAGAGAATGCACCCTTAGGGTAGGTCTATAAACGGCCCCCTGGAGGTGGGTGTCTTTTACGGTCGAAGCTGAAGCGATGAAATAAACCTCAGTCTCCTGTAGCGCTCCCAGGCTTATTAGGACGAGGAAATTCCCACCTAATAAAGTTTGGTCAGACAGGTTGCCTGCTCTCAAACCCTGTCTCCTGATAAGATATTATCAGTGATAATGTGTGCCCGAAACCTCATTAGCAATTTTAATTTCGCCCCATCCTGTGGTCCTGTGATCTTGTCCTGCCTCCACTTGCTTTGTGATATTTTCTTACCTTGTGAAGCATGTGATCTCTGTGACCCACAGCCTATTCGTGCACTCCCTCCCCTTTTGAAAATCGCTAATAAAAACTTGCTGATTTTATGGCTCAGAGAGCATCACGGAACCTGCCAACACATGATGTCTCCCCCGGACACCCAGCTTTAAAATTTCTCTCTTTTTTGTACTCTTTCCCTTTATTTCTCAAACCAGCCGAAATGCTTAGGGAATAGAAAAGAACCCATGTTAAATATCAGGGGTGGGGTTTCCCCTGATAGTTAACCACAGATGTTGAGACTTCTCAGCCTCCATAATGACCCAGAATGGGTACACATAAATGTTTTCCCAAGCAGTCAGCTCTGAAGTATCTCAGGAATCTAGCACTATTGGGTCAGCAAACCACCTGGGCTCCTTCCAACTCTAAGCAAAAAGTGTGCTTAAAGAAGTGAAACATATCACTTGTGCCAGCGATGTTAAAGATGCTCCATCCAGGCTAACACAAGTACAAAAATTCTTTTTTTTTTTTTTTTTTTTTTTTTTTTGACCAAATCCTAAAACTGTTTAATGTATATCTGTTTACCTATTTTTACAGGTATTTTAAAATACATAGTTATAATATTCCTACATTGGTTTCCCACTTTCTTTCGTTTACATTGCATTATAAATATTTTATTTTATTTTATTTATTTTTTTTTCTTTTTTTCTTTTTTTTTTTTATTATACTTTAAGTTCTAGGGTACATGTGCATAACGTGCAGGTTTGTTACATATGTATACTTATGCCATGTTGGTGTGCTGCACCCATCAACTCGTCAGCACCCATCAATTCATCATTTATATCATGTATAACTCCCCAATGCAATCCATCCCTCCTCCCCCCTCCCCCCTCCCCATGATAGGCCCCAGTGCGTGATGTTCCCTTTCCCGAGTCCAAGTGATCTCATTGTTCAGTTCCCACCTATGAGTGAGAACATGCGGTGTTTGGTTTTCTGTTCTTGTGATAGTTTGCTAAGAATGATGGTTTCCAGCTGCATCCATGTCCCTACAAAGGACACAAACTCATCCTTTTTTATGGCTGCATAGTATTCCATGGTGTATATATGCCACATTTTCTCCATCCAGTCTGTCACAGATGGACATTTGGGTTGATTCCAAGTCTTTGCTATTGTGAATAGTGCCGCAATAAACATACGTGTGCATGTGTCTTTGTAGTAGAATAATTTATAATCCTTTGGGTATATACCCAGTAGTGGGATGGCTGGGTCATATGGTACATCTAGTTCTAGATCCTTGAGGAATTGCCATACTGTTTTCCATAATGGTTGAACTAGTTTACAATCCCACCAACAGTGTAAAAGTGTTCCTATTTCTCCACATCCTCTCCAGGACCTGTTGTTTCCTGACTTCTTAATGATTGCCATTCTAACTGGTGTGAGATGGTATCTCATTGTGGTTTTGATTTGCATTTCTCTGATGGCGAGTGACGATGAGCATTTTTTCATGTGTCTGTTGGCTGTATGAATATCTTCTTTTGAGAAATGTCTGTTCATATCCTTTCCCCACTTTTTGATGGGGTTGTTTGTTTTTTTCTCGTATATTTGTTTGAGTTCTTAGAGCACCCACCTTTTATCAACGTAACCCTGTGAGGTTTCACTTTACAAGTAACTACAAAGACGTATCCTGTAAACTAGAATGAAAATACTGTGTAGATGTTGGGTGTGTTTTAATAACAATGACTCCCAATGAGTCAGGTGTTCCTGTGAAAACACTCTTTTGCAATGAGACTATCTCTCCTTTCAGGGTTTGAATTCATTCCCTTATGCGGTGATGCTGGCTTGGTTAACTTATTTTGATCAGTGAAATGTTTCTGATGTGACATTGCTCACCTTCCTAGGCTGAGTCCTAAGATGCTTCGTAGTTTCTGTCTTTGCCCTTTTGGAGTCTTGAGCTCCCCACACTGTAAACAATTCCAGAATGAAAGACCAGCTGGAGGGAGAGGCCCAGCCATGCTTGCTGTTCCTGCCATTCCAGTTGGAACTGCATCCTTGTGAGGGCGCATCTTAGACCACCCCAGAGTAGCTGTTTGTAGTTCCATGTTTGAGCCCAGGTGAGCCTAGCAGAAGAAACTCCCAGCGAACTCACTGAATCATAGCAAACTATAATCATTGTTTTCAGGCACTGTGGTTCAGGATGGAATGCAGCCCTAGGTTGAGTATCAGGTTTGATCCTCTTTAGTCTTACGGTATAAGCATCCGTTAGTGTTACAGTATAACCCTAGGATCAGACTATAGACTTGGTTCATAGCATTGAACAACTTACTTAACTTCTCTAAGCTTCATTCTTTATCTGTAAATTCATGATAAAAATAAATACTGCCTTCTGAGGGTTTTGAGTGGATTAAATGTGATAATACATGTATGTTCTTAATGAAAAAAATGGAATAAAATCTAAGAAAAAGAAAACACTATTTAAAAATAGAATATTGTAGTATATCTGATGGAAAGTAGAAAACACTTAGAAAACATTTAAAATATTTAAAATGCTAAAAAAGTCAGAGATCAGAAAAAAATTTTATGATAGAATGAAACATAGCACATAAAACCATGTTTCACAATTATTAGGCTACTTAATGTTTTCATAAAACATTCATGATATATTATTTGAAATCATTTATAAGAAAATGGCACACAATTGTTGACCCCAATCTAAAACCTAAGTATACAGAAAAATGTGTGGAAAGATCCACATCTAAATTTTATCAAACATTGTATTCACATTATGTCACTGGTATTATGGTATTACTGCATTACTGCTATTCATATGATTCATACCTTTTATGTGTTTTCCAAGTTGTTCTGCCATAAAAAGGAATTACTCTCATGGTCAGTAAAAGAAAGATATCAATAAAAATGTATTTTTCATTGACATAATTCTGATGTAAGAATAACTTGGAAAAATGGAAAATTTGTTTTTGGCAGTTATTTTTCCTCTTTTGAGCTCCCTAAGTCTATATACTCAGCCTGTTCAGTTAGAGTTCTTGCCTTTCCATGTTCCTGACTCCTAACCATAATAAATGTTAACTTATTATAAATTATGAAGATAAACTAATATATTCACATTAACGACGTGACAAAATTAAATTATAGCAAGGAAGGTCCAGAATTAATACATAATCATTAAGTATTTAGCTACAGTTGTGAAGATTTTAAGGGCATGTCTATGTTTTGTTGGCGTGGGACCATATACAATCTTATATCAAGCTTCTCTGGAAATACCACGTAGGTTACCCTTTCTCAACTATTGTGACTTTGTCAGTTTAGCCATTTAAACTACCCTAACTCAGTTTCTATATAGCTATCATTATTATATCTTATCAGTTTGTGGTTTGGCAAGAAATCACTTGGTCTAGGCTGAGTTCAGCTAAAGGTGAATTTCCTTGAAGTATGTCTCATTATTCTCCTGAGACTACAATGTAAGACTAGACATAGCTTTCTCATGGTGATTGTCAAGGTGTGAGAGTTCATAAAAATGTGCATAAAGCCTGGGATCAGAACTGCCATATCATCAGCTCATCAGTTTCACTTTATTCTATTGGCTTAGAAAAGTCACTAGAGGCCAAGGTTATACTCAAGAGATGGGGAAGGAGTCCTACCCATTATGAAAGCAAACTGCACAATTTCATAAATAGTTAAGGAAATGGATAAGTGAGGAGTGAAGAATTGGGGACAGGAATATAATCTACCACATGAGCCTGATTTTTATTAGAATGTAGACATTTATTTTGAATCATTAAAATTTATTTTTATTAGATAAGTTTATCTTCATAATTTGCAAGCTAAAGTATCATAATTAATACTGTGTTTATAATTTTAAACATCCTCTATGTGCTAAATAATGCATTCATTACTTAAATCAACACAATAACCTTTTGGAGAACTTATTACTACCCTTATGTAAGAAAATAAATTAAAAAGACATGTTATGGGTGATTTGGTTACATAGTTTTCTCAAAATTCTACAGCAACAGCTATTAAGGAGCTGATATAGCATTCTAAACCGTGACTGGCTCCTCCAAAGCCCAGTGATCTTTTACAACAGGATAAGCTGTCATTAAGCCAATGTCTCCTAATTTACTCTTTTTGAAGTAAATATATTTACTATATCACATCTTGTTAAATCCCATATTTAGTAAATTTAAAAACAGACAACAGACATAATTAAGTTTCAGATTTGAACCTCATTGCTGACTCTCAATCCTCACTTCATATGTTGCAGCCATTTTAATGCTAGCAATGAGATCATTTGTTGAGGAAAAAAATTACAACCAACTACAAAGCTATTAAGTGCTTCTCATGTGTCCCTGTGGTCGCATTCCTTTTAAGATGTATACTGGGAATGTAGAAGAAAAGCTGTCCCTACCCCTATTATTTCAGGTATCTGTGGGAAAATAATGGGCTTTGTGGATGTGAACCTCACATGCAATTTTGAAAAATTATTTCTTTTGTTTCTGCTAAGACTAAAATGAGATGCCAAAAGTACATGTTCATAGTGTGTAACATCTGGTCACTTTATTGTGCTGCCTCTTATTTCAATAAAATCCTTGGAATATTTCCAATTGCCATCACATAAATTCCCAGAACCCATGTAAAAGTTTACTTATATGTGTAGAATCTAAAGATTAAAATTAAAACTGGTATGTAAGCAAAACATTATTACCGTGATAGCTGGAGGCAACTATTTGTGGCATTTCAAACTAGTCCATTCTTCTATCCACAGTGTAATCATTTATTTAATTTCCTTTTCCTGTGAGGAAATACACTATGACCCATTTATTGATGCTTATACCATGAGAGTCACTATTCTAGATGCTGGGAAAACCAATGAGTAAGATGCGATCCTTGCCTTTGAGGAACTCATAAGAGAAGACAGCCATTTATGGAAGCTTACAAGAATAACTGTAAGTATGATCAGAGCTGTAATAGATACGTAAAGAGATTTCTATGGAAGCCTAACAAGACATTATGAGATGCAGTGAGCTAGCTTTGAAAGGCTGAGTGTGATTCTGATATAATAAAGAAAATGAACATAAAGACAACAGCAAAAACAAATGGAATTATGTTATGCAGAAATATTGAAGCAGAGAATTGGGTGGGCATGGGAGCATGGGATAATGTTTGGAGGGGTGGAAAAGGAGGAGTAACGAAATAGGTATGCAGTGGTTCAAGAATGGAGAAATTAAGTACCTTACTAATAGTGAGCTGAGATCACGCCACTGCACTCCAGTCTGAGTGACAGAGTGACCCTCCATCTCAGAAAAAAACAACAACAAAAACAAATTTGAACTCTCTATATCAGTTGTATCCGTGTTTATTCTTTTGTTTTGCTCACATACACCTAAAAATTAAAACAATTTTGCATACACTCCCAATACCAATGTGTGTATAGCTACAGATAAAGTGCATATATTAACAGCAAATAAGTTGCAGTCTTATTAAACATGTAAAAATATACTTTGCGAGCTAAAGAGGAAATAAACCACTTTAAAGTCATTAATAGATCAAAATTGTATTTTCTTAATGAGACAAATTATTGAGGAAATAAATAATAGACTTCATTATTACTTTTTGAATCATTGTTTAATTATCTATAACACAGTAATTCAAAAGATTAGTAGAAAGTTCATTTCTAAAGGTTTATTTGTATTTATTTATTCATTTATTATTTTTGTAGATTCAGGGGTCAATGTGCAGGTTTGATACGTGGATATATTGCTTGGGTGGTGATGTGTGGGGTCCTAGAGTAGCCATCACCCAAAAAGTGAACATTGTACCAAATAGGTAATCTTTCAAAACTAACCTCCACCCTTTTGTAGTCCTCAGTATCTACTCTCCCCTTCTGTATGTCCATGTGCACCCAGTGTTTACGTCTTACTTATAAATTAACAACATGTGGTGTTTGATTTTCTGTTTATTTTACTTCGCATAATGGCATTCAACTTCGTTCATGTTGCTGCAAAAAACATTATTTCATTCCTTTTAATGGCTGCATAGTATTCCACAGTGCATACATATCATATTTTCTTTATCCAGTCTACCATTGATGGGCATCGATGTTGATTTCATGACTTTGTTATTGTGAATAGTGCTATGATAAACATACGAGTGCAGGTGGGTTTTTTTTTTTTTTTCTTTTGAGTAGATAGCCAGTAGTGGGATTGCTGGGTTAAATGATGGTTCTAGGTTTAGTTACTTGAAAAATCTTCATGCTGTTTTCCATAGAGGTTGTACTAATTTACATTCCTGCCAACAGTGCATAAGCATTCCCTTTTCTCCACATCCTTGCCAACATCCGTTGTTTCTTGTCTTTTTAATAATAGGCATTCTCACTGGTGTGAGAGGATGTCTCACTGTGGTTTTAATTTACATTTTGCTGTTGATTAGTGATATTGAACATGTTTTCATATGTTTGTTGACTGCTTGTATGTCTTCTTTTGAGAAATGTCTGTTTATGTCCTTCGTCTATCTTTTAATGGGATTATTCTTTTCTTGTTGAGTTGTTTGAGCTGTTTGTAGATTCTGGATATTAGTCCTTTGTGAGATGCGTAGGTGGCAAATATTTCCTTCCATTCTGTAGCTTGTCTGTTTACTCTGTTATTTCTTTTGCTGTGCAAAAGCTTTATAATTTAATGAAGTCCCGCTTGTCTACTTCTGTTTTTATTGCATTTGCTTTTAAGGTCTTAGTCATAAATTCTTTACCTAGGTCAACGTCCAGAAAAGTTTTCCTAGGTTTTCTTCTAGGATCTTTATAGTTTGAGGTCTATAGAGAAGAGTTTGGAGGTTCCTCAAAAATCTAAGTCTCTAATCCATCTTGAGTTCATTTTTGTGTATGGTGAGAGGCAGGGATCCAGTTTCATTCTTTTGCATATGGCTAATTTTTTTCAGTACCATTTATTGAATGGAATGTTAAAGGTTTGTTTTAATGCTGATATATATGAAAAAAATCTCATAGAGATACATGAATCCATATAGAAGAAGCATATCATGGAATACATTTTTCAATCCCAAATACCAATTATGTCAATTGTGTTGTTATTATTGACAATTAGCAAACCGCTGCTTATATTCTCAAATGGAAATAATACTAATTAGAAGTTATGATATTTTTATGTTTATCAAATGTATTTTAAAACCATTAAAACTGTTTGCTTCGAATATGAAAAATGTCTAGAAAAATTTGTTTTTAATGTGCACAAATAATAGAAGTTTTTTAAGAAACACATTTACATTGTTTTGGCAAAAAGAAAGATAAGCAGATGGTGATGAAAACATTTCAAACATTCACCTTTGGAATATTCTCTCAGTAGCATAATTCTGTCAAAAAGCCTTCACTTTTTACTAATTATTAAAATATTAACAGGTCACCGTTTCTTTGGAGACTCAGATAAATCTAAAGATGGTTTTGATAGGGAGGAGAAGTGTCGGTTCTGACATCTTGTTGTTTTTATTTGTGTTTCATTATTACTATTACTACAATTCGTGGGCTGTTTCCTTTAATATTTTTATGTCAAGACACTTATGGTATCAAGGATACTTTGACCTTTATAAATAGATGAAATGAAGATATTTGCATGTCAATTCAGTGTCAATGAATATATTAAACATAAGTAATGTTTATTTTGTTCTTTCTTTAAAATTAATACATATATGTATATCGATTTTCTAATATTGTTTTGAATGCTGCTTTCATGCTACTGGAACAAGTTCCATTTGATCCAGAAAAGCCCAATGTCCCACAGTTAAAAATGCTTGGTGAATATAAGATCAACAATATGTATGCTGCAAGATCTACCGAGGCAGTGATATTGTCACCTTCAGAAGAAGCTGCTACAGTGTTTTGGAGATGTCAGAAAACAAAAATTGTTAATTTCCATCGAAATTGTGATTCCAGTCTTTCTTGCATCTATTTTCAAGTGAACTGAGTCTCCTCTATTTTCAAGTGAACTGAGTCTCCCTTGGATAAATTGGAAAATAATGTGTTACAGGAAACAGAGAAAAGTACCTTAAATCCAGAATCATTGGTTGATCTAGTTGTAAGCAAAATAATTAATACAATAAAAGTAGGAGTTAACACAGATGTGAAGCAAATAAGAGTAACTGGTCAGTAATACTAAGAAAAATGTTTTTCCGTCCCATGAATACTATGACTCAACCGCATTTTTAGATATAAGTTTTTCAGACAAAGGCAAACTACATGTGATTGGGTGTGAACGAAACACTGAAATTATGAAGAACTGTTGTAGGTCATGTAGGCTTTCAAAATGACCACATTGAAATAGCTTAGTTCAAAGATGGGACACTAAGGAGTGAGAGAGAAGTTTCTGATGGTGTTGGCTAGGTCATTTATAATTATTTGGATCTTGCCAGTGGATAGAGAAAAAGTAAATGCTTTCTTCCTTTCCTCAAGGAGCTCACAGTTTAGTGGAACTGGCAGATTTATACAGATTATTACATTGTATTTTGAGTCACACTCACCTCTAATGGTGGGAAAGCAATTTCAGATAACTCTTGACAGAGGAAGTGGTGTGAATCTTAAAGGATAATAAACACTTTCACGGCAGAAATGGATAGGACACTGCTCTGAGTATGGATGTGGAGAGGGATAATTAAAGACGTGGTTGTGTTTAAACCATTAAAAGGACATGATATGTTCAGATAATGGTGAGATATTTGGTGTGGTTGAAATACAAGTATGGTTTATCTGAAGAGTACGGATAGATGCAGTGAGAAATATTGTTTGGAACTGGACTGTGCAGATCCTTGTAAATCAAACTAAGTAATCAAGACTCTATAGTTATCCTACCTTATTCTACAATCTCACTCTAGGAGAAGTCCCTGGCTTGATTTATAACAGGCACTTTACATATATAATGGCCAGTAATTTGCTTATCAAATGGCAGATACTGCCTTTAATTAGCATTGTGATTATGATTGACATTCTGTCTAGTCCACGAGTCTGGATTCCATTTTCTCTATTCATAAGCATTAGCTAAATGGTCTACAAGAATATACAGATCTGGAAACACAGAACAAAAATTCGGTACCTTCCTCTTTCTCAACCATTTTTTTTACAGACCCTCCTATCACTGTGACTTTCTGAATGGACATTCTGTACCAGCATTTCACTGAACCCTATCTGACCTTGATATCTGCTAAGCAGCAGAGTATAAAGAACAGGCATTGGCATCAGACACAAAGGGGTACATTCTTTTTTATTTTTACTTACTAGCAGTGGTAAAGAACTCAAAATTTTGAACTTTATTTTCTTTATTTATAAACTTACTGACTTCATAGCACTGTTGTAAGAGGAAAATGAAACTACGAGGAGCTCAATGAATGGTAATTTCCAACACTGTATACAGTTTTATGGATTTGTACAATGGCATGCTTGGTTGCTTCCTCTGGGATGGTGAAGTTGTTTTATGTCACAGCGCAGTACTCATTCCACCTCTCTCAGCAACCAGAATTTTCACCAAAGTGGCATATTATATTCAGCAACTATCCATTTCTTTACAACTCTCAATAACTTCCCTCTGTTTGAAGCCTTTTCTCATTGTCTTTCTAAGGGGTGAGCTACAAGTAGATCCACACAACATGCGCTGTCCCCCGGCCAAGAATAAGTAGGTAGCTAAACAGATTTTTGTGAATTTGGAATTTAGTCTAAATCGTAGTCTCATTTTAGGTAGATGGGGTAGCTTATGACCATATTTTATGTTGTGTCTTAAAAAGCAGAAATGATCTGTATACCGCTAGAATTAAAATAATATATGAACCAAGCACAGAAATAAGAGTAGGAGGACAACTTGGAAAGTTTAGTGGGCATTCCAATTTCTCTTTCTAGGACTTGAAGCTTAGCTGTATTCTTGCACCTTGAGATTCATGATTCAGCCAATATCCTCATATTTAGTCTCCTTCAGCTAAGTCAATGCCAACAAGCTTCTATTATTTACAAAATAAAATGACTGATAGTACAAGAATATTTATATTTCTCATCAGAGACTCAAACTAAGCCTCTACTATTTTATACAGGGTCCTGTACCTCAGGCACAGGCTTTCACTTAAGCAAGTACTAATAACCATTTACAGTAGCAATACTTTTTATATATAGTGCCCATTGATCCCCTAAATTCCAAAAATTGCTCACTAAGTTAGATATTATGATTGAATAATCATATACAGTTTTTTAAAGACTTTTTTTTCTAGCTATGGTCACTTAAAACCTATTTTATTTATGTTTCAATTAGACAAATCATTTGCCATCAAGATAATTAGTCAATAAAAGAAATTGTATTTACTCTTTTAGGAAGGAATTTTAGTATATTCACATTTCTGAGACTCAGTGTTCTGAAAAGAAATTCTGAATGCAAAGTTAAAAATAATGTCATCCATAATTTCTATGCTTGGATGACTCTTTAAGAAATATTTTGGCAATATTTTATCTCAACTATCTGGCTTCAGAACAGAAGCATTTAGACTAAAATGTGTTAAGAAAAGACTATTCCCTCAGTGACATCTCTCTTCCTCATTACAACCAACAGACTTAAAATAGTAAAACAGAAACACAAAGAACAATAATGTTTTGAAGTATAAATGTCAAACTGTGTATTCAGCCTTTGTTTTTTAAAAGAAACAGATAATACTTCATAACTACATCATCGGAGACCTATCAGATCTCTCTTGTAGATCTCACTTGATTTTTCTGGCTTTTGATCTTCACAATTTATCAGCTCGATTCTCACAATTTTGTATCCTACTGTGTGGATTTCGATTGCCAACATATCTGTCAAATTGCAGTGTCATTAGGCAGCAAGCAAAACTGGTTTTTTTTTTTTTGTGATGGCCAACAGAGAATAGAAAAAATTTAAAAACCCTGATCTACAGCCTCTACTGGAAGAAAGAGGTTTTATATTGTACCTATATAGGGAGACCTTTCCTCAACCTTGACAAATTTGACTTGAGAATCACAACCCTTTTTCCAATGTAGTACAATACAACACATTTCCAAGTGTCTTATGGAGCAACTTGCCTGCTTTATGTTTATCTCAGTTTAAATTCTTAAGGAAAAGTTCATTTTACTCTAAAGAAATGTTAAATCATTCTAAAACATAGTCTTTTTATGTATAAATATGAAAAGTTGTTGCTTAATGAGTAACTGTTAACTGGAGCAATATAAGGTTGATAGACGAGTATTTCCTTTTTTTTCTTCAAGTTATTGACAGTTAAATAGAGATGAAGTGAAGAAGTAGGGGAAGACAAGTATTAAGAGTGTGATAGATTCATAATTATTATATAATCCGCATTTCAGGAAATATCTGTGGTGTGGAAGATGATGACAAGGCATGTCATAAGACTTAAATGAAGTCTTGGAGGAGGATGTGGTATGATAAGTGTTTCAGAGAGAGCAGAGTAAGCAAACCTGGAAAATCAGAATGTCATGGGGTGTATTAAAGAACAGCTAGTAAGTTTATCTAGTTTGTGTTTAAGGCATAAATATAAATCAGATATGGTCTAAAGGAGGAGTTACCCAGCAGCACGTGAAGATTGGTAAAAGAAAAAACTTCAGCTGAATTAAATTCAAAGGAGTTTAAGCAATGAATGATTCGCGAATCAGGCAGCCTCCAGAATCGCAGCAGATTCACAGAAACTCCAGTGCAGCCACGTGGTGGAAGATTTATAGAGGAAAAAAAGGGAAATGACCTACAGAAATCCATAGTGAGGTACAGAACGGATGGATTGGTTACAGCTCAGCATTTGCCTTATTTGCCTTATGACAGTTTGAACACTCAGCAAGGTATGAATGGTTGAATTATGGCCGCTGGGATTGGCCAAGACTTAGCTATTGTTACAGGTGCATACTCCTACGTTAGCTTTTCAATTCTGTCTGCCTATTAAGTTAGGTTGCAGTTCGTCCACAAGGACTCAAATATAAAAGTACAGAGTCTTTCTCAGGACATATTCAGTTCGCTTTAACAGGATGGATTAGAGGAAACACTGATTACATATGATATATCTAACATACTGCAGGCAAGGCCCCAAATCACAGGTTTTTGTGCACAGGAAACCATAGCTTATGGATGCTTCAGGAATATCAGTGTGGTGAGGAATTCTTAAAAGCATCCCTATTGTATCTGTCCATTTAGAAAATGTCCTAGAAAAGATAATGGACGATTCCAGGGAACCAGTGACCTGTGGCAGTGTGGAATGCAACAGCTGGGTTCCAAAAATGTAGCAACAATTTAAAGCAGTATCTCTTAAATTGAGTTACCCCAAGAAACAAGGTGGTATAGGTATGTTGAATTCTTGTAAGAACTTGCACAATAGCAATAGTCATTATCATGCTCATATTGAGGAGAGATGTTAAAAAACATCATCTTTCATATGAAATTAATATTGTGAATTTGAATTTTATTGCTTAAATACGTTTTTATTTCTAAAAATGTTTCAATTCTATAGGTGTATAAGAGCTATGAGGATGAGTTTATTCTTAGCTTTATGATTGTGAATACTTAACTAGCCATTAAAATAAAAATAAGTCAACACCTAGAAATATTTTTCTTTCAGTATGATCCATATATTGTTCAGGTTCAGGGAAAAACAAAAACACAAACTGTTGTGTGCTTTCTGAGAAATACACTGTTTTAAGCATTTCAGAACCACCTTGGCACCATTACATCCAGAGTAACACTAGCCAAACTTTATTCCATCTAATTCTGCAGTGGTAACTAAGAAATAACTCTAAGGAAAATGACTAAATGCTTTTTGCTGAGGTTGAACTGAGAAATTCCCAGTAGATCTTTTTTTAATATTGTTTTTAATTCCTCCTTGGATTATATTTAGATACAATAATATATGAGTTCCTGTACTATATGCTGTCAAACTTAGGAAGTAGAAGTATCATTGCTTTGTAGATGACAAAAATAAGGCTCAGAGAGATTAAATTGTACAAGGTCACAGGGTAAGAGGTACAGTTGACACTTAGTTGTAAATCTTCTGATCGCAGGTTCATTGATTTTTTTCACTCGTCATACTAGTTCCTTCTGATCAATATACTTCTTCTATCAAAAAATTAACTTAGCATAAACAAATTGAATTTTGACTATAGACTTATGTGTACCGAAAAAAATAATTTAACTTACTAAGGATTGAGCAATTTAATTTTCAGACACCAGTAACTTACCACAGGACTTAAACTTTGAGTCCTTCTAGTTTCTCAAATATGTTCATATTCTTTCTGCCATTTTTCTTTACTTTCTTGATTAATAGCACACATTTCTAATACTACAAGGACATTTAAAATAAGCCTCTTCTGACTTTACCAGGCAGCATTATATGAGAGAATTTCTGGTGTCACAAAAGAAAATTGCAACAACAGAACCTTTGGAGTATTGAGAATTCAAGTTAAATTTACTTATTCAAACAAATCAATTTTCTTAAAGATTTAACACTTTTATCTTTTTTTGCATCCAGGGACCTTTTAAAAGGAGGGCTTGAGTTGGACAAACTGAAGTTTTTCAAGACAGGAACAGACGTTTATAAAGATGCTCAAACAACTTTTAAATACTCCTGACTGTTTTCTTTACTCTCTCATTGATTGAAATAATTCATGTAGTAATGTCAACAAATCTGACATTCACATAGCAATGTCAACAAACCTTAAAATTTTGCCTAAAATATTGACAAATTATAAAATAAACTGTCACAATCGAATAAGCTGGAATGAAAGGTAAATATTTTCTTGACACAATAAATGTTGTAAGGACTATATAGTCTTGCATTCTATGAATATAACATGTTAGTCACTAGTTTATGGCTATTTGGGTTGTTTCCAATATTATCATAAACAATGCTACAAGGTATGGGGGGAACCCACCCCCAATATTTCAATGTAGATTCTATTTTCCCTAAGTGTCGACCAGTCTGAGAAATAAAAAGAAAGAGTATGAAGATAGGAATTTTACAGCTGGGCTGCTGGGGGTGACATCACATATCAGTAGGTCTGTGATGCCCACCTGAGCTGCAAATCCAGCAAGTTTTAGTAAGGATTTCAAAAGGGGAGAGGATGTATGAACAGGTAGTAGGTCACAAAGATCACAGGCTTCAAAGGGCAAAAAGGAGAACAAAGATCACATGCTTCTGAGGCCAATAAAGATTCTGAGGCCAAGGCAAAGGGCAAAGCAAAGATCACAAGCAAAGGGCAAAATAAAAAACTCCTGATAAGGGTGTATGTTCATCTGTACACATATTGTCTTGATAAACATCTTAAACAACAGAAAACAGGGTTCGAGAGCAGAGAACCGGTCTGACCTCAAATTTACCAGGAAGCATTTTTTCCCCACCCTAATAAGCCTGAGGGCACTGCAGGAGACCAGGGCATATTTCAGTCCTTATCTCAGCTGCATAAGACAGACACTCCCAGAGCAGCCATTTATAGACCTCCTTCCAGGAATACAACTCTTTTCCTAGGGTCTTAATATTATATTCCTTGCTAGGAAAAGAATTTAGTGATATCTCTTCTACTTGCACATCTGTTTATGGGCTCTCTGCAAGAAGAAAAATATGGCTCTTTTTGCCTGACCCCACAGGCAGTGAGACCTTATGCTTGTCTTCCCTTGTTCCCTAAAATCACTGTTATTCTTTTTCAAGGTGCACTGATTTCATATTGTTCAAACACACGTTTTACAGTTAATTTGTACAGTTAACGCAATCATCACAGTGGACCTGAGGTGATGTACATCCTCAGCTTACGAAGATAACAGGATTAAGAGATTAAAGTAAGACAGGCATAAGAAATTATAAGAGTATTATTAGGGAAGTGATAAATGTCCATGAAATCTTCACAATTTATGTTTCCTCTGCGGCAGCTCCAGCCAATCCCTCCATTCGGAGTCCCTGACTTTCCGTAACAGCAAGGAACATTCTTACATATTTACTTGTTATGCAACTGTATAGATAGATGTTTTCTGGAAACACTGTGCAGCCTGCATTTAGGGGAGGTGTAATGGCAGTACTCCCTTTGGTGCCCCTGCTTGTGTCTTAGTATGTCTTACACCCTCCCAGTTCGCTCTCTCTGGGCCTAGTTCAGCACTATTACTTTCCTATGTGTTGCAGCCTTCATGGCCTAGACTGACTTTCAAATTTACTTGGAGACACAGAGCACTGTAACCTTCTGTGGTGAGGCTTGTAAGCACTCAGGTTCAGATCCCTGGGGAAGGTGATTCCTCTCTGACTAGGGTTCGTTTAAATACTTCCTGTGGGTGGATCAGCTGTTTGGTTTGGTTTTTCTTTCTACTGTAACAGAACAGCACTAAGTTCAATACCTCACAATTGCTGTGTTCTCCCTTCCCCAGTACCCAGAGACACTCTTTGCACCATTCCACCACTCCTGAATGTTGGCAGAGGTGACCTCTGGGATTCTGGACTGCTTTTTCTCCCTCTTCAGAGATATAAAGTTAAAACCAGATACTATGAGTGTTTATCAGATTTTTGGTTCTAATGAAGGTGCTTTTTTTTTTTTCTGTGTAGATGTTAACTTCGTTTTCTTGTGGGCATGGGGATGACTGATAGAGCCTGCTATTCTGCCATCTTGTTTCACCTCGAGTTTAATTTAGAATACTAATAAACTATTTCTAAAATGTATATGGAAATGCAAATAACCTGATTGAAATTTTTACCTCACACCATATGCAAAATTAATTCGACATGGATTATACAGACTCAACTGAAAACCTAAAACTCACTGGCACTTGGTTCATTTCAACATGATAACTGAACAAGAAGCTGTTTGGAAATGGCAGAAGTCAGATGAATGACCAATCTTACATTCCCATTCTTCCTCTCTTGAGCTGTTATTTACATTCAAATTAAACACACATCATTTCTCTCTGTAGATACCTATGTACTTATTAGATTCTAGTTAGTAAGCTGCACATGCTCAGTAACTTTGAGGAAATTTAGTGCAAATGAAAGCAAAGGTAAAATATTTCTATTTAGGCCTTTTGTTATTTTTAGACTAGCCTATAGAAACAGGTCCAGATAAATTGTCTAAGAAAGCAAAGTAGGTACTTATGAATAGTATTCAATGCCTAGGATTAACATCTAAAAAGAGTCAGTAGTAATGCTAGCCAGTCAGTAAAATATAACTCCATATACAACTGTGTTTCCAGCCTAGCAAAGGTCAAACCAATGACTTTTATAACAATCTACCCTCATATTTTATTCAGCCTCTAGAACATGGAAGCTTTAAAAGTGAATTGGCTAAATAAGCAAGAACTTCTGAAAGTTAACATATTAATGATTAAAAACAGTAACTACAGGTTAGTAATTACCTGGATAATTAATTGAAGCCTTATTCTATTTTCATAAGACTTACTTGTTTAATTCAAGCAAAACAAACTTTGGTCTAAATTACCTAGATAATTAAGACATCTTTTTACTTGAGAAGTGTAGAACTTGCCTTGGGTTACAAAATTAACTATATTATTACTAAAAGGATCGCCAGGTAGGATTCTAACTGACATTATTGTATGCTTAAGATTGATTTAACAACAGGTATTCCCAGTAAGCAAATTTTTAAAATCAGATCCAGCTACACGTATTATGATTGTTCTACCTTATGGACTATTTTGGAGGGATAAGCTATTAATACTAAGACTGTGAAGGAGAGTTGGGGAGGGAGCAGGAAGGGAGAAACATGCACACCACATTAACACAGAGGCAATATTCTGGCCTGGAGTGTTCTTTACTACTGTTCTTAAAGAAATGTTTATTCTGCTGCAGCTAACTAGCCTTCATCTTCTACACCAAATACTATTCCACACCATGGAAGTGCTATGCAATAACTATCCCAGGTAGCACCTTATACCACTTAAAAGCCTTTAAAATCTCTAATCTGAAGGTGTCACAGTAAAGACATGTAAAGGCTTATGAAAACAAAAATGTAATTACCTGATGAAGTCATCTGTGTCCACGGAACGGGCCCGTTTGTCACTAAAACCTGTGCTGATTAGGATTTGCTGTATTTTATCTGCTATGCTGAAATCTTCTAGAATTATCTGTCAATATAAGATTCAGAATAAATGAATGGCATATATTTTTAAAAAAACCCTAAAACTGAAACTCATAAGCTATCAAACAAGAAATAAGTTATACTTCATCCCATTAATTTTTTTTTGCTCTCCAAAAGCTAAGATAATGAAAAAGACTGGAAAAAATGTTTGTAAAATGTATGTCTAATAAAGAACTTGTATTCATAATATGCAAACAGCTTTCAAATCTCAACAAGACAATCATCCTGCTTTTTCTAAATGAGCATACAATTTTAACAGACATTTCTCGAGAAGATACATGAATGACCATTAAATACATTAAAAGATGCTCAGCATTATTAGTTACTGAGGAAAATATAAGTTAATATCACAATGAGGTTATAATACACACATATTAAATTGATAAAATAAAAAAGCCCAAACATACCAAGTATTTTAAAAGAGGCAACTAAAAATGTCATGTACTTTTGGTAGACATGCGGGAGTACTGAACAGTTTATTAAACACAATTACAATACTAATATCTTATTAAAAAAAAAAAAACAACTGTGTGACCACACAAAGACCTGATAACAGAAGGTTTATTTATAAGAGGCTCATATTGAAAAAACCCAAGTATCCATCAAAGGTTAATGGATAAACAAACTGGTTTATCTACACAATGGAATACTACCCAGCAATAAAAAGAATATACAGCAACATGGATACATCTCAAATGCATTATGCTAAATGAAAATTCCGGGCAACAGACTACGTTCTATACAAACCCATTTATTTGAAATTTGAAAAAAAGGCAAAATACCTTATATATTTTTTAATCAGGAGAATTTATGTAGTTATATCAAAGCTGAGCACAGTTTACAACTACCTTATGTATCATCCATGTCCATGTTTCTCTCTTCTGTCTTTCTTTCTCCTCTCCTCTCTTTCTCTTCTATAGTGCAGAGTGGGAGTACAGGAGACAAATGTTCAAGCATTCAGTAGTTGCCACGAAGAGCAAGACTGAACATCACCGAGGACGCTGGAGAACCACGGCTGATGTGTATTAACAATCAAGCACTTTCAACTGAGTACTGCCAATTGTTTTCTCCTGGCCAAAGCCTCGTTTTTAGTACTGTAAATACAGAAATGAAATCACAATGAATGAGATTTTGCAATTAATATGTTTAAAATTAATACCAGTTGGAATAGCCGAATCAATCATAGAATGCATCAGCCACCAAAGTTAACACCCCAAAAACCATGGTTTTATCTCTCCAATGCAAATACCTGCTCTGAGGGCCATCAGCAAGAACGGGTCCTCATTCTCCAGCTCCAGGTGCACTGCCCTTACTCCTCACTCTTCCCCTGCTGCTGGGAATGCTTTGCTGCAGGAGACAGGTGATATTTATCAACTACTGCCCTGGCCCCAGCTCTCCAGCATTGACAATCAGATACATGAGTATTTGAAACTGAAAAACTTAAAAAAAAATAAAAATAAAAACTTTGAATTATATGTTTATATAGTTATATCAAAAAGAAAAATACCTAATTAATGTCTTGGTCACTTATATTGGCATTTTTCATTTAAACAAATGAACCAAATAGATCATTGAAGTACTAAATTTAGCTTGTCACAGTGTAAAATCATTTTATAAACAAATTTTAATTACGATGCTATAAGATACAATTCTACCTATATAGCAATAATCATATTTTAAAAATTGGCTACTCTCTTTGGGCACCACAGACAGAAAACATTAAGGTTTTAATTTAATGATAAATTAAACATGTATTTGCTTTAAGCCAATGAGGGGGCACACATGAAATAAAATTGGTGAAGAAGATGCAAGAAGAGTTTATGGGATTTTATTAAACTAGTTTAATAAACTAACAAACTAATTTAATGAACTAACCAACTACTTTTATATATGTTTCATAATAAAGAATTTAAAAATAAAATATGTTGCTCATGTTGGATATAAAGGTAAATAAACATTTATGAAGATATGAGGGCATGTGTTAATTCCACAGTTTTATATTTAGGTGAAATCCAAACAAAGTATAGCAGGCTGCAAGTCTAGGTAACAATAACCATAGGTTTGAATTAAGTTTGGACTTCTCTTGCTTGCCCAGAAGTAATGATGCTCTTAAATTTTCAGAACAATACTTGAATTTTACCTCTCAGATTTTAAAGTAGAGCTATACTTGGGCAGTATTTTCATATACCAAGGTCATGTTTTTGACAAGTATTTTAAAATATCTTTAATGTTTGAATAACATCATACATACATATGTTTTGAATTATCCAAAATAAATACACATTACTGGAAGGTGCATAAAAAAAATTACTAGCTGTCTATCCCATCACTTCCCACTGTACAATCTCACACATTTCTACATTCAACCCATTTTGCTATTTTGTCTGGTATTCAACTCACTATAGCTCTAAACAATATGTTTGCACATTTTCTATTGTTTTGTCATTATGAAAGACAAAATTTAGCTCCCTTAATACTCTTCACTCTCATTTGTCACTCACACCCTGCCATCCTCCCAAGACGAGTACAAATTTCTGATTAACTAGCTTATAGATTGCCTATTTCTCACCCCTGTTGCTTCTAAGTGAACGGAGCCCTATTAGGATTACTCTTCGCCTTTTATCCTGCTGCTTTACTCACACCACACTAGGAGAGGTTCGTGACATTTGGAAGATTTTATTTTATTTTTATAGAGCCCTCCTTTCTAGAGCCTTATAGTCTCCTCTTCCAATTTGGACTGGTTACTCTCTAGGCCTATAGTAGAGTGGTTATCCTGGATTTTCATTTTTATTTTCTGTTAGTTCAGTTGGATTCACTGTGTCTTGGATCTCATTTCTCCTTTGTTCTTGGTGTATCAGTGACTTTGGTGGAGCACATTCTCAGATAAATTTATAAAAATTATACTTAGCAGGTAACTTTTTGAGACTTCAAATATCGAGAATTTAATGTTACCTCATGTTTAATACATCAGAAGAGAATAAGGATAGAATTTTACATGAGGCGTTATTTTTCTTAAGCATTTTGAAAGTTTTATTCCAGTTTGTTTTATCTTCCCCTGCTGCTGTTAAGAAATACAACACCTTTCAGATCCTATTTTTTTTCATATGATCTGGTTTTTATCACCTGAAATTGTGAGACGTTTTTATTACCTATCCAACATTCATTCACCCCAAATTTGTTTGAATATTTATTCCATCCACATTTTTATAGGGGCATCCTGATTAGTTTAAGCCAAACAGCATAAGAGGGTGTGTGGCATGAATTACCCTCTCAGACTGAAGGAAAGTACATGTGCATATTGGTGAAGGAGGGGGCTGTCACTCTTCTTTTGTATCTGAACTATAAATATTGTAGCCCTCATTGTCACCTGCAGCTATCTTGTGAACATTAAGGAAAGCAGACTTAGGGAGAATCACAGGAAGAATTAAGGAGCAGATAGAATCAGGGTCCTTGATGACCTCAACTGAGCTACTAATCATTCAATTACTGGAACCTACCCTACTTCTATAATGTTGATTCCTTAGTAAGATAATAAATTTGATCATTATTTAAGCAAGTTTGAGTGAGAATTTTCTTTTCTTTTCTTTTTTTTTGTTTGTTTGTTTTCAGCCTGAAGCATCCTGACTGCTAAGGAAAGCTTTTAGGATTTTCTCTTTATCCTTTAGTATCTTAAAATCTTTTGATGATGCCTCAGAGTGTCAGCCATGACCCTTCCTTTTGCTATGCATTTGATGGCCCTTTCCAATATAGGACCTTATATCCTTTGGCTGTAGGAAATACTTACTTGTGTCTTTGTTAATTGCCTCATTTTCCCTCTGTTTTCTCACTTTTGACTGTTAACATAAACAGGAAAACAAAGTCAGAAGAGCATCTTTCTTGTATCTTCAATCTCTCTTGCTGAATCCTGGCATCTTTTTTGCAACTTGGAAACATATTCAAATCTCCACAATTTAAAGAAAATTATTCTGAACTCCACTTCCTCCTCCAGCCACCACCATATTCCCTTCTTTATCTCATTGTCAAATTGTTTGAAAAGTACTATTTTGAATGCCCATCTTAAACAAGTGGACATAGGAAGTAGTCAAAGGCATAGAACTGCAAACTGGGCTGAAGCTTTAAGAGCTAAAAGCAAGAGCAGGTAGGAGAATGCGATAAGCCTATATTAGATGTCAATGAGTTGTGGTTATGATAATGAAAGACTCAAGTTAAATAGACCTGTTTACAGTCTCCCACTGTCAATTGACAACCTGTCAAAATGGAGCAGTGCCTTAATCTATGTAAACCTCTATTTCTTTTTGTGAAATTGAGGTCATGGTAGTATCTACCACGGGATGTCAAAATCAGAATTCAGTTATATAAGCTAAGAGTTTAATAAATGTTACTTGCACTTACTACTATTATCAGAGGCTTGATACTATTAACATGAAGCTAAAAAATATCTGGAGGACAACATTCCACGGCAAAGCAGGCATGGAGGAAGAGCTAATTCAAACAATGAAGTAAAGAAGCCAATGGGAAGCAATGGGGCAGTAACTAAAGACTGTAAGATTGAGCAAACTGCATTTAGTTGACAGAGAGATGGAAGAAACTGAAGATCTACCTGGGACATAGAGACAGACATTCATAGAGCTTCTTCAACATCTGCTACCAGAGCGAAGAATCCATGTAAAACAGTCGCATACAACACCTCCATCTGCAATCTCCTCCCACAATGGGAGCAATTCTAGAATTAACTAATATTTCCCTGGTAAAATATTCTTTTCTGTTTGGGAGTATTGTGAATATGAAATGTAGATTCCCATGACCATTCCTTCAAGCTATACACTTAATAATGCACTCTATAATAAAATGGTCACGGTGTTCTCTTGAGTAAAAAATTACCTATATGGTGTTTTCCACTTTCTAATTTAAAATACCAGGAAAGTGAGTTAGGATGTGATGTAACAAGACGTGATGTTTGTTTGGCTATGAAGAATAGTAACAGTGAATGAAGGAGTGGAGAAAAGTAGTTGTTAACCCCGGGATGAAGGAGAACAGCTAGCTGTTACCTACTAATTGTACATTAAGTAGGTTTATCAGTGTGTGTGTGTGTGTGTGTGTGTATGTATATATTTATATATATATATATATTTATTTTTAGCAGAAGACAGAAATTTGTGTAATTTTGGCTGTAATCTATTTGTCCATAAATTCTTGTGTTTTAAATGCAGAATTTGGAGGGCTTAAAGAGCACTACACACATTTTTGTCAATCATAGATTGTTCTTTGATACAGTCAATATTGTAAAGATTTGAATTGTCCCTAGATGATTTTGTAGATCATACTCAATCACAATACAAACTTGCTTCTTTCTTTCATGTCTGTTCATTTTAGAGTGTTTGCACTAGGAGTGTTTAATAAAACAATTCTGAAACTAACTTAAAAAAAAAAAAACAAGTTTGTGAGACTATCCAGAATATACCTTTAAAATCAAATAATTGAGAGGATATTTATCTGCTACATATTATTAGCACTACAGAAATTAAAGCAGTGAGGTAGTATACCATTATCAACAAATAAGTAGATTGGAATAGAGGGTCCATATATTTAACTAGCCAGACAATACAATATAGGAGTTGATATTGTTTGTACTTCAAATAGGAAAAGGAAGATTATCAGTCATTCAATAAATGTTTTTTGGTTAATAGGTAACAATTTGGGGAAAAAACCAGGTATACTTTAATGTTAAGAGCTAAAGCACAGCCATATTCAGCCTACTATAGTAACAAAGAAGTAAAGATAAAGACATATTCAACAGACTTGTAGACAGAAATAGAAATGAGAGGTCAAGAGAGTGCACTTATTTTCTGATCATTGGTACCATCATATATATATATATACATATATATATGTATATATATATGTGTATATATATGTATATATATATGTGTATATATATATGTGTATATATGTATATATATGTGTGTGTATATATGTATATATATGTGTGTATATATGTATATATATATGTATATATATACGTATATATATATACACACACACATAAACATACACATATATGTATGCATATTACACACACTACATGTAGTAACATACATAGAGTACAAAAATTATAAATACATGCCATAAGTATTAGTGTATCTATAAATGTAATACTAATTATATAATAATATATATTCGTGTGTATATATTTATATACATACAAGGGTAGATACATAAACCCATATATAATATATATCAATATATAGTATGTACACTTATATATATACACATACATACACACAGATAGATACTGAAATACAGACATAAGAAGAAAAATAACTAACTTAAAAAAGCATGGCCAAATAATGTGAACACACTCCTCATAAAAGTGTATATAAAGATAGCAAATAAACCATGAAAATCTGTTCAGTGTTATTAATCATTAGCAAAATGAAAATAAAAACTGCAATGTGATAACCCCAAACCCAGTAGAATGCCTAAGATTAAAAACAACAATAGCAACAATACCAAGTGTTGGAGAGAATGTGGAACAAGTGGAACTCTCCTGCTTTGCTGGTGGTAATGTGAAATGGTTTGTGACTTTGGGGGGAAAAAAGGCAGTTTCTTATACACTTTAAACATTCACTTACCATATGGTGCAACAATTCCCATCCTACATATTTAACCAAAGGAATGAACTGCTGAAGCATACAAACAGAACTGTTACCTTTAGAGAGGCGAGACAAGCAAAAAAAAAGTTCATGTACGTCATTCCCTTTATATGAATTTTTAGAATGTTCAAAACTAAAGTATGGTAGAAGTCACATGAGATTGTTTTCAGAAGGATAAGTGTATTAGACTGTGAAGTGGCATGAAAGAACTTCTGTGGTGATGGGAATATTCTGTATCTTTACTGGGGTAGTGGTTACAGGTATTTATATATTTCTCAAAGTTTATCTAACTGTGTTCTTACAGTCTATGTATTTTATTGTATGTAAATTATACCATACCACAACCAACTGATACAAAAACTAAATAAATAAAAACCAGAAGCTGGGCACGGTGGCTCACACCTGTAATCCCAGCACTTTGTGAGACCAAGACAGGTGGATCACAAGGTCAAGAGATCGAGACCATCCTGGCCAACATGGTGAAACCCCGTCTCCACTAAAAACACAAAAATTCACTGGGTGTGGTGGCACGCGCCTGTAGTCCCCCTACTCAGGAAGCTGAGGCAGGAGAATTACTTGAACCCGGGAGGCAGAGGTTGCAGTGAGCCGAGATCACCTCACTGCACTCTAGCCTGGTGACAGAGTGAGACCCCATCCAAAAAAAAAAAAAAAAAGAAAAGAAAAAAACAGCAAAGATAAAACTAAATACGATCACCTAGGAAAATGGTTTTGATTCCACACAGTTGACTGAGAAGTGGCTAATGAGACAGAAGGCAAGCCAGGATGTGGGCTCCTGAAAGCCAAATGAAGTAAAACTTTCAAAAAGAGAGTGGCTGTGCTTGTAAGACGAATTTTAAAAACTGGTCCTTTTTGCGTAGTGGTGGACATCTGTAACCTTAGCTACTCAGGAGGCTGAGGCGGGAGAATCACTTGAACCTGGGAGGGGGAGGTTGCAGTGAGCCAAGATCACGCCACTGCACTCTAGCCTGGCGACAGAGTGAGACTCCGTCTCAAGAAAAAACAAAACAAAACAAAACTAAAAAAAAACAAAAAAACTGGTCCTTATTATTGAAGTGTGCAGTGAAATCTTCATAGGGAAAACCTGAGTGGAAATGGTCCAACGGTGACAAAAGGAGAGAAATGGAGACACGTATAGTTAACAATTTTAAAGAGCTTTTATCTAAAAGGAACAAAAAAAATAGAAGGACAGCTAGGGGGATATGTGATTTCTAGATTTTTTGTTTTTTTTTTTTTTTTTAGATAGACGATTTTACATCATATTTATGTACTGGTGAAAGTGTTTGAGTGAAGAGAAAAATTGATGATGCAGTGGAGAGAGGAAGAAAGGTTAAGCTTACATTGGAAGTAATGTAATGAATATATCGCGACTGCTATTTATACCAACAGCATCTAGTACACTACATATGGCATGCATAATGCTTAATAAATATTTAAACAACAAAAGAAGGAAATTAATATGTATTGGTTGCTCACAAGAAATGATAGAATAGCATAAGAATCTTGTGTCTGGCTCAGGAAATGCAATGAGAGCAAGACTTTTTTTTTAAAGAGGAATTGTAGAAGAAGGAAAAATAATGTATAAATCAAAGCAACGCTGAATTACATGAATTGTACTAGTACTTACTTTTAATCTCTGCTACTTAATTCCAGTGTTCCAGACTTATGTTGTGCTTTGTAATTGACCATTTCTAGAACAGGGACATTAAGGTACAAAAATGTCTACAAATGTAATCACTTATCACGACCTACATGGCTAATATGGTCCAAATTATCCTTAAGCTCTTGCTTTAAGATCATAAATACCTCTAAGTAAAAATTGACTGTGGTGCACTCAGTCCTCTCTTGCTGAGGTGCCCAACTGCACTCTTCTGCAGCATTCTTTCTAACAAAACTTTCCTTTTCAAACCAATGCTGTTGTCAATAAATTCTTCTTACTACCCATAAGTCAACCACTTTTCATTGCCAGGGCTCTGACACCTCGCCCGGCATCTTGGTGGTTTGCATGGGTACTTTACTGGAATTTCTCTCTTCCTTTTTCTCCCTGCTTCCCTCGATGCTCCGGTTCCTTACCCCTTGGAACTCAAGGTCCCTGGCTGAAGCATCTCTTCAGTGGGATCCTGAAGCCCTAGAGAAGAGATAGCTGTCTGTCATTTCCCTTAGGGGCGAGGGAATGGCCAGGATTCTTTTCTATTTTTTTGTACTGCCAGTGAACCAATTTAAGTCCTCTTTAGCAGTTGACGGTTTCTGGCCTAGGACCGTTTCTTGTTGTTACCCGAAGGCTAAGACAAGAGTTAATTCATTATTGCCCATCAGGGTGGCTAGTCTACTTTCACTTTACCACTCCATAAACCTGTGTGCACAGACACACTCTACTGGTTGCGAACCCAACTTTGGATTCAACTTTGTCACAAACACCACATCCCAAGTTACAAGTGAGTTCTGCTTTACATTAGCTTTGAGCCGACCCCTCAAACAAGGGCATTCCTGGAATGGTCATCCACGCAAAGGCCCACGCTCTATCTGTGGTGCAGTCCCCCCAAATAGAGTGAAGTAAAGGGAAAAGAGAGGTCCAAAATGCCTCAGGAATCTTATAGCTCCTTATCTAAACCCTTTACATACCATGAAACCACACTAGGAGAACTTACCACCTCCCTTGAAATAACCTTAGCAAAAACTGGCTCAAGTGTATCAAAGCTAAAGAAATCTTCAGACTCACTTGCAGGAATAGTTTCTTTTTATTATAGAGGAGCACTAAATTATCTCCTAGCTGAACAAGGAGTCTGTGCTGTCATCAGTAAAACCTATTGCACCTATGTTAATGTGTCTGGAGAAGTAGAAACCAATGTCCGAGAAATTTTCAAACAAGCCAAATAGCTACACATACTTTCTCAGAGTAACCAAGACTGGACCAAAACTTTATTGATTGTTTTCTAAACATCACTTGGCTTCTTCCATTCCTTGGACCTTTATTTCTCTTCATCTTTTAATATTTGGTCTCTGCCTTTTTAATGCTCTCATTAACTTTATATCTTTCGGATCACAACAATTCTACCGCAAGTGATTATGCAATCACAATACCAGCCTGCAACAGCAACTTCCATTTATATGAGGCCTCTTGATGGATATCTGGTCTTACCCTCATGAACAAGTTTTTCATGACCTTCCATTGCCTTCATGACAGAGTAAGAAGGGGAAAAATGCAAATTATCCCCTCCACACCCACATTCAGCGAAAAATAGCCAGACTTGATGTCTAATATGGTTTGGCTATGTCCTCACCCAAAACTCAACTTGAATTGTATTGCCCAGAATCCCCACATGCTGTGGGAGGGAGCCAGCGGGAGGTAATTGAATCATGGGCTCTGGTCTTTCCCATGCTATTCTCGTGATAGTGAATAAGTCTTATGAGATCAGATGGGTTTATCAAGAGTTTCCGCTTTTGCTTCTTTCTCATCTTTCTCTTGCCGCTGTCAAGTAAGAAGTGCCTTTTGCCTCCCACCATGATTCTGAGGCCCCCTCAGCTAGCGGAACTGTAAATCCAATTAAAACTGTTTTTGTTCCCAGTTTCTGGTAGGTCTTTATCAGCAGCATAAAAACTAATACAGTAAATTGGTACTAGTGCAGTGGGGCATTGCTGAAAAGATACCCAAAAATGTGGAAATGACTTTGGATCTGGGTATCAGGCAGAGGTTTGAACAGTTTGAGGGGCTCAGAAGAAGACAGGAAAACGTGGGAAAGTTTGGAACCTCCTAGAGACTTGTTGAATGGCTTTGAAAAAAAATTGTTGATAGTGATATGAACAAAAGGGTCCAGACTGAGGTGCTCTCAGATGGAGATGAGGAACTTGTTGGGAACTGGAGCAAAGGTGACCCTTTTTATGTTTTAGCAAAGAGACTGGTGGCATTTTGCCCCTGCCCTAGAGATTTGTGGAACTTTGAACTTGAGAGAGATGATTTATGGTATCCAGTGGAAGGAATTTCTAAACAGCAAGGCATTCAAATGATGACATGGGTGCTGTTAAAAGCATTCCATTTTAAGGCCGGGCGCGGTGGCTCAAGCCTGTAATCCCAGCACTCTGGGAGGCCGAGATGGGCGGATCACGAGGTCAGGAGATCGAGACCATCCTGGCTAACAAGGTGAAACCCCGTCTCTACTAAAAAATACAAAAAAAAAAAAAAAAAAAAAACTAGCCGGGCGAGGTGGCGGGCGCCTGTAGTCCCAGCTACTCGGGAGACTGAGGCAGGAGAATGGCGTAAACCCGGGAGGCGGAGCTTGCAGTGAGCCGAGATCCGGCCACTGCACTCCAGCCTGGGCGGCAGAGCAAGACTCCGTCTCAAAAAAAAAAAAAAAAAAAAAAAAAAAAGCATTCCATCTTAAAAGGGAAACAGAGCATTAAAGTTCAGAAAATTTGCAGTCTGATGATGCAGTAGAAAAGAAAAACCTAATTTTTGAGGAGAAATTCAAGCTGGCTGCAGAAATTTGTCTAAGTAGCAAGGAGCCTAATGTTAACCCCCAAGACCATGGGGACAATGTATCCAGACCATGTCAGAGACCATCACAGCAGCCCCTCACATCACAGGCCTGGAGACCCAGGAGGAAAAAGTGATTTCATGGGCCAGGCTCAGGGTTCCCGTGCTACATGCAGCCTAGGGACTTGGTGCCCTGTGTCCCAGCCACTCCAACCGTGTCTGAAAGGAGCCAAAACAGAGCTCAGGCTGTGCCTTCAGAGGGTGGAAGCCATAAGCCTTGGCAGCTTCCACATGGTGTTGAGCCTGCAAGTGCATAGAAGTCAAGAATTGAGGTTTGGGAACATATGCTCAGATATCAGAAGATATATGGAAATGCCTGGATACCCAGGCAAAAGTTTGCTGCAGGGACGTGGCCTTCATGAAGAACCCCTGCTAGGGCAGTGCAGAAGGGAAATGTGGGGTCAGAGCACCCACACAGAGTCCCTATGGGTGCACTGCCTAGTGGAGCTGTGAGAAGAGGGCCATCATCCTCCAGACTCCAGAATGGTAGATCCACCAACAGCTTGCACCATGCACCTGGAAAAGTCACAGACAATGCCAGCCCATGAAAGCAGCCAGGAAGGAGGCTATTCCCTGCAAAGCCACAAGGGTGGAGCTGCCCAAGACTATGGGAACCCACCTTTTGCATCAGCGTGACCTAGAGTCAAAGGAGATCATTTTGGAGCTTTAAAAGTTGACTGCCCTACTGGATTTCAGACTTGCATGGGCTCTGTAACCCCTTTGTTTTGGCCAATTTCTCCCATTTGGAATGGCTGTATTTACCCCGTACCTGTATCCCCATTGTATCTAGGAAGTAACTAGCTTGCTTTTGATTCTGCAAGCTCATAGATAGAAGGGACGTGGCTTGTCTCAGATGAGACGCAGAACTGTGGACTTCTGGGTTAATGCTGAAATTAGTTAAGACTTTGAGGGACTGTTGGGAAGGCATGATTGGTTTGGAAATGTGAGGACATGAGATTTGGAGGGGCTGGGGTGGAATGATATGGTTTGACTGTGTCCTCACCCAAATCTCAACTTGAATTGTATCTCCCAGAATTCCCACATGTTGTGGGAGGGATCTGGGGGAAAATAATTGAATCATGGGGCCAATCTTTCCCATGCTATTCTCGTGATAGTGAATAAGTCTCACAAGATCTGATGAGTTTTTCAGGGGTTTCTGCTTTTGCCTCTTCCTCATTTCTTCTCTTGCCGCTGCCATGTAAGAAGTGCCTTTCACCTTCCCCCATGATTCTGAGGCCTCCTCAGCCATACTGAACTGTAAGTCCAGCCAAACCTCTTTTTGTTCCCAGTTTCGGGTATGTCTTTATCAGCAGCATAAAATGACCTAATACAATGCCCCTCTTCACTGTGCTGTTTTCCCTTTCTTGAGACCCTAGCAGGCAGCAGGTAGACATGAGCATGGGGGAATATAAAGGGTCAAAATTTTAAACAAAATATTTTTCAGGGGGAAAATGAGGAAAGCAAAAATCACTTTGTGACCATCTAGCAGCCCATCCAGAGGCAAAATTTCTTATCTAAAAAATGTCAATGTAACTAGACTTCCTTATTATCTAAAGCAAGCACCTGGTTCCAGGCTTCTTTCCCAAAACATTTACAAGTAACTGGAATTTGTATACATCTTTAGGATGTATGCATGTCAAAACTCATCGTGTAGCTCTTGCTGATATTAAGGCACCAAAATGCCTACAAATGTAGTCATTTATCATAATCTACATGGCTAATATAGTCCAAGTTACCATTCATTTCCTACTTTAAAATTAATAAATACCCCTAAGGAAAAATCCACAATGATATACTCAGCTCTCTCTTGCTGAGGTCCTCTGCTGAAGTCTTCTGCAGTGTTCTTTCTATCTGATAAAACTTTCCTTCTCAAGCCTGTAGTGTTGTCGATACATTCTTTTTACTACCCGTGAGTTGACTGCTTTCCATCGCTGGGGATCTGACACCTCACCTGGCAAAGAGTACAATAAATATACAAATCTTCAATGCCCAGACACCAACAAACATCTACAAGCATCAAGACTATTTAGGAAAACATTACCTCACCAAAAGAACTAAATAGTATACCAGTTACCAGTCCTGGAAAGACAGTGTAGTGTATTAGTCCGTTCTCATGCTGCTATAAAGAACTACCCAAGATTGGTTAATTTATAAAGATAAGAGTTTTAATTGACTCACAATTCTGCATGGCTGGGAAGGCCTGAGGAAACTAACAATCATGGCAGGAGGGGAACCAAATGTGTCCTTCACATGATGGCAGGAAGGATATGTGCCGAGCAAAAGGTGAAAAGGTCCCTTATGAAACCATCAGATCTCATGAGAACTCACTCACTATAATGAGAACAACATGAGAGTAACTACCCCATAATTCAATTACATTCAATTCCCTCCACAAGATACGGGAATTATGGGAACTACAATTCAACATGAAATTTGGTTTGGGACACAGGTAAACCGTATCAGACAGAGATATTTGAGATATGTAAACTTTCAGACACAGCATTCAAAATAACTGTTTTGAGGAACCTAAACAAAAATCTAACATAATATGGAAAAGGAATTCAGAATCCTATCACATAAATTTAGCAAACGGATTAAACGAAAAATAATTGAGCACAAATTCTAGAGTTTAAATATTTAATTTACATACTGCAGAATGCATCAGAGTCTCTTAACAGCAGAAAGGATGAAGCTTGAAGACGGGCTATTTGAAAATATACAGTCAGAGGAGAAAAGGGAATAAAAAGGGAAAAAAGAAGAAGAAGCAGCAGCATTCCTACAAGATCTAGAAAGTAGCCACAAAAGGGCAAATCTACAAGTCATTGCCCTTAAAGAGGAGGTAGAGTGATAAATTGGGATAGAAAGTTTAAGGGATAATAACAGAGACCTTACCAAAGATAGAGAAAGATATTAATATTCAAGTGAAGTTATAGAACACAAAGCAGATTTAACCCCCCCCCCCCAAAAAAAACGACCTAAAGACACTTAAGAGTCCAGCTCTCAAAGGTCAAGGATGAAGAAACGATTCTAAAAGCAGCGAGGGAAAATAAACAAATAACATGCAATGCAGCTACAATATGCATGTCAGAAAACTTCTTAGTGGAAACTTTACAGGTCAAGAGAGAGTAGCATGACATACTTAAAGTGCTGATAAGTGAATATATCCAGTGAAATAATATATTCAGTGAAATATATCCACTGAAAATAATAATACATCCAGTGAAAATATCCTTCAAAGGTAAAGAAGAAATAAAGACTTTCCCAGACAAACAAAAGTTTAAGGATTTTATCCACACCAGACCTGCCCTAGAAGAAATGCTAAGGAGATTTGTTCAATGTGAAAGGAAGGGACATTATTGAGCAAAAAGAAATAACCTGAAGGTACAAAACTTACTGGTACTAGTAAGTACACAGAAAAGCACAGACTATTACAACACTGTAATTGTATTGTGTAAACCACTCATACCTTCAGTAGAAAGATTAAAATATGAACTGATCAAAAATAATAACTAGAACAACTTTTCAGGACATACACAGTACAAGAAGATACACAGGAAGCACAAAAAGTTAAAAATCAGTGGGATGAAGTTAAAGTGTACAGTCTTTATTAGTCTTCTTTTTGCTTCTTTCAGCTTCTTTGGCAGTTTATATGTTTGTTTATGCAACCAGTGTTAAATTGTCATAAGTTTAAAATGAAGTATTATATGATAGTACTTGCAAACCTCATGGTAACCTCAAATCAAAAAAGATGCAAAAGATATATAAAATATAAAAAGTAAGAAATTAAAACTTACTGCCTGAGAAAATTACCATCACAAAAAGGAAGACCGGAGGAAGGAAGGAAGGAAGGAAGGAAGGAAGGAAGGAAGGAAGGAAGGAAGGAAGGAAGGAAGGAAGGAAGGAAGGAAGGAAGGGAGAGAGGGAGGGAGGGAGGGAGGGAGGGAGGGAGGGAGGGAGTCCACAAATAAACCAGAAAACAAGCAAAATAGATAGCAAGAGTTAAGTCTTTACTTATTAATAATAATAATATTGAATGACAATGGACTAAACTCTCCAATCAAAATACATAGAGAATACATAGAGTGGCCAAATGAATTTTAAAAATAATTAAGACCCAATGATCTATTGCCTATAAGAAATACATTTTACCTATAAGGACACACACAGACTAAAAATAAATATAAATTAATAAAGAAAGATATTACATGAAAATGAAAACCAAAAAAGAACAATATTAGGTATACTTACATCAGACAAAATAGGTTGTAAGAGAAAAACTATAAGAAGAGATAAAGAAATTCATTACATGATCATAAAAAGGTCAATTCAGCAAGATAATATAATGATTTATATATATATATATATACAACTAACACTGGAGCAACCAGATATGTAAAGCAAACATTATTAGAGCTAAAGAGAGAGATAGAACCGAATACAGTAACAGCTGGAGACTTCAACATCTCACTCTCAGCATTGGGGAGATCTTCCAGACAGGAAAACAACAGAGAAACATCAGATTTAATCTTCAATATAGACCACATGGACCTAATAGATATTGACAGAACAATTCATCCAATGGCTACAGAATACACATTTTTCTCCTCAGCACATGAATCACACTCAAGGATAGACCATATATTAGGTGACAAAACAGGTCTTAAAAAATTCAAAAACTTAAAATTGTATCAAGCATCTTTTCTGACCACAATGGAATAAAACTAGAAATCAATAACAAGAGAAATTGTGGGAATAACATGGAAATTAAACAATATACTCCTAAAGGAACAGTGTCTCAATTAAAATAATAATAAATACTAAATTAAGAAAAAAATTAAAAATTATTTTATAACCAATGAAAAGAGAAACACAACATAGCAATACCTATGGGAGACAGTGAAAGCAGCATAAAGAGTACATTTTATAGAAAGAAGCTCCCATATCAAAATCGTAAAAAACATTTCAAACAAACAACCTTATGAAGCATGTTAAAGAAATAGAAAAGTGACAGTAAACCACTGCCAAAATAAGTAAAAGAAATAAAATAATAAAAATCAGAGCAGAAATAAATAAAATTAAAATTTAAAATAGAATCAATGAAGCAAAAATTTGATTTGAAAGATAAACAAAACCAAAAAACCTTTAGCCAGACTAAGAAAAAAGGAGACAAGACTCAAACAAATAACATAAAATAATGAGAAAGGAGGCATTACAACTGTTGCTGCAGACATTGAAATGATAATTAGAGGGAACCATGACTATTTCTACACAAATTAATTGGAAAACCTAGAATAAATGAATAAATTTTTACATACACACACTTTACCAAGATCAAACTATGAAGAAATTCAAAACCTGAACAGAATCAAACAAGTAATGAGATTAGAGTAGTAACAAAATGTGTCCCAGCAAGGAAAAGCCCATGGCCTGATGGCTTCAATGCTGAATTGTACCAAACATTTAAAGAACTAATACCAATCCTACTCAATCTATTCTGAAAAACAGAGGAGGAGGGATTACATCCAAACTCATTCTACAAGGCCAGTGTTATCCTGATATCAAACCCAGACAAAGACACATAAAAAAATTACATGCCAATTTCTCTGATGAATATTGATGTAGAAATACTTAACAAAATAATAGCATATCAAATTCAAAAATACATTAAAAAGATCACTCATCATGATCAAGTGGAATTTATTTCAAGGACGCAAAGATGGTTCAATAACTCAAATATACTAATCAATCAATTAATGTGATACATGATAATAACAGAATGAAGGACAAACACCATATGATCATTTCAATTGATGCTGAAAAAGCATTTAATAGAATTCAACATCCTGACTGGGCACAGTGGCTCATGCCTATAATCCCATCACTTTGAGAGGCCAAGTTAGGCAGATAACTTGAGCCCAAGAGTTTGAGACCAGTCTGGGCAACATGGCAAAACCCCATCTCTACAAAAAATACAAAAAATTAGCCAGGCATTATGGTGAGCACCTGTAGACCCAGCTACTCAGGAGGCTTACGTGGGATGATTGCTTGAGCCTGGGAGGTGAAAGTTGCAGTGAGTTTTGATCATGGCACTGCACTCCAGCTGGGTGACAGAGAGAGAGATCCTGCCTCCAAAAAAAAAAAAAAAAGCAAAAAAAAAAAAAAAAAAAACATAAAACAACAACAAAAAACCCTTCCATGATTAAAAAACAAATTCAGAAACCTGTATATAGAAGGAGCATACCTCAACACAATGAAATCCGTATATAACAGATCCATAGCTAATATCATACTAAAAGGAGAGAAAATAAAAGCTTTTCCATTAAGATGAGGAACTCAGCACGAATGGCCACTTTTACTGCTGTTATTCAACATAGTATTAGAAATCCTAGGAAGAAAAAGCACATAAGAGAAAGAAATTAAGGGCGTCCATATTGGAAAGGAAAAAGTCAAAGTATCTTGGTTTGCAGATGATATAATTTCATATGTAAAAAATCTTCAGCGCGGTGGCTCAAGCCTGTAATCCCAGCACTTTGGGAGGCCGAGACGGGCGGATCACGAGGTCAGGAGATCGAGACCATCCTGGCTAACACGGTGAAACCCCGTCTCTACTAAAAAAAAAAAATACAAAAAACTAGTCGGGCGAGGTGGCGGGCGCCTGTAGTCCCAGCTACTCAGGAGGCTGAGGCAGGAGAATGGCGTAAACCCGGGAGGCGGAGCTTGCAGTGAGCTGAGATCCGGCCACTGCGCTCCAGCCTGGGCGGCAGAGCGAGACTCTGTCTCAAAAAAAAAAAAAAAAAAAAAAAAAAAAAAAAAAAAAAAAAAAAAAAAAAAACTTCAGCCTCTACTAAAAGTTATTAGAACTTGTAAACAAGTTCAGTAAATTTGCAGATACCAAACCAACACAGAAAAATCAGTAGCATTTCTATATGCCAACAGTGAACAATCTGAAAAAGAAATAAAAATGTAATTCCATTTAGAACAGGCACAAATGAAATGAAACACCTAGGAATTAATCAAAGAAGTGAAATATTTCTACACTGAAAATTATAAACTACTGATGAAAGAATTTGAAGAGGACACCAAAAAAAAAAAAAAAAAAAAAAAAAAAAAAAAAAGGAAAGAAATTCCATGTTCATGGATTGGAAGAAACAATATTGCTGAAATGTTCATACTACCCAAAGTAATCTACAGACAAAATGCAATCTCTATCAAAACACCAATGACATTTTTCACAGAAATAGAAAAAAACATCCTAAAATTTATATTGATCTACAAAAGACCCAGAATAGTGAAAGGTATCCTAAGAAAAGGAACAAAACTGGAAGAATCACATTACCTGACTTCAAATTATACTACAGAGGTACAGTAACAAAAACAGCATGGTATTGGCATAAAAACAGACACACAAACCAATGAAAAAGAATAGAAAACCCAGAAACAAATGTACATTTCTACAGTGAACTCATTTTCAATAAAGGTGCTAAGGGCATAAATTGGAGAAAGGACAGTCTCTTTAATAAATGGTGCTGGGAAAACTGAATATCCATATGCAGAAGAATGAAACTAACCCATATCTCTCACCATATATAAAAATCAAATCTAAATAAATTGAAGGTTTAAATCTATGACCTCAAACTATGAAAATAATGAAGGAAAACTTTGTGGAAACTCTCCAGGACACTGGAGTGGACAAAGGTTTCTTGAGAGATCTCTCACAAGTTTAAGCAACCAAAGTGAAAATGGACACATGGAATCACATCAAGTAAAAAAGCTTCTGCACAGCAAAGGAAACAAGCAAAAAGTGAAGTGACAACCCACAGAATAGAAGAACATATTTGCAAATTGCCCATTGGAAAATTGATTAATAACCACAATATGTAAGGGACTCAAATGACTCTATAGGAAATATCTAATAATCTAAGAAAAAAGTAAGGAAAAGATCTGAATAGGCATTTTTAAAAGAAGACATACAAATGACAAACCAGTATATGAAAAGTGCTCAACATCACTGACCATCAGAGAAACGAAAATCAAAGCTACAATGACATATCATGTTACTTCAGTTAAAATGACTTATATCAAAAGAACAGGCAATAACAAATGCCGGCGAGGATGTGGAGAAAAGGGAACACTTGTAGACTGTTGACAGGACTGTAAGTTAGTACAACCACTATGGAGAACACTTTGGAGGTTCCTGAAGAATCTAAAAATAGAGTCTCCATGTGATCCAGGAATCCCACTATTGGGCATAAACGCAAAAGTAGGGAAATCAGTATATTGAAGAGATATCTGTACTCCCATGTTTGTTGCAACACTATTCACAACAGCCAAGATTTGGAAGTAACATAAATGTTAATCAACAAATGAATGAATAAGGAAAATGTGGTACATATACACGATGGAGTACTATTCAGCCACAAAAAAGAATGGGATCCTGTTATTTCCAACAACACAGATGGAAATAGAGGTCATTATGTTAAATGAAATAAGCCAGGCACAGAAAGACAAACTTCATGTATTCTCATTTATTTGTAGGAGCTAAAAATTAAAATAATTGAACTCATGGACATACAGAGTAGGATGCTTACAAATGGATTCAAAGGGTATTGGACAGGGTGACTTACAAGAGGATGTGAAGGCTATTGGACACAGTATTGCACGGCAAGTGGGGATGGTCAATTGGTACTGAAAATAGTTAAAAAAGAGCAAATAACACCTAGTATTTACTAGCATAAGAGGGTGAATATAGTAAAAAAGAATTTAATTATACATTGTAAAATAACTAAAAAGGTTTAATTTGATTGTTTGTAACACAAAGGATAAATGTAGGAGGTGATGGATATTTCATTTACCCTGATGTGATTATTATGCATTGCATGCCTGCATCAAAATATCTCTTGTAATCCATAAATATATATACTTACTATATACACATAAAAATTAAGAATTCTTAAAGAAGGTAAATTTTAAAATATAGTTAACTAGAATGTATATGATCTACTATTTGATAGCAGAACAGGATAACTGTAGTCAACAATTTGTTGTACATTTTAAAATAACTAAAATAGTACAACTGGATAGTTTATAACACAAATAAGGTATAAAGTCATGAGGTGCTGCATACCCTGTTCATGCTGATGTGATAAATTATGCATTGTATGCCTGTATCAAAATATCTCATGTACGCTGTAAATATATACACCTACTATGTACCCACAGAAATAAAAATTTAAAAAATGAAATAATCTTCAGCCAATTATTAGCAAATGAAATCCAATAGCACATTAAATGGATTATGTAATAACCAAGTTGGATTTGTTGAAGGAATGTTAGAGTTGTTCAACATACGACAATAAATCAATGTAGTGAACAACATTAATATAATCAAAAAGAAAGTACAAGCTCATTTAAGTTGACACTGGAAGAAACTGACAAAATCTAACACTCTCCCATAATAAAAACACTCCACAAACCAATCGACATGCAAAGTGCATTTATAAAATATCTACTACTAACATTATATTCAAAGATGAAAGGCATAATCTTTTTCCCTAAGGTTAGGATTAAGGAAAGAATGCGTGCTTTTGCCACTAATTTTAACATTGTACTGAAAGTTTTAGACCAATTCGGCACACAAATAAACAAAGGACATTCAAATTAGGAAAGAGGAAGTAAAGCTATCTCTATTCATAGATGACATGATTCTAAATATAGATAGTCTTAAGTAGTTACCAAAAATTAATTTAATTTAATTTCATAAATTTTAGCACTAAATTCTTCTAATCTAAGAGTTAATAAAATCAACAAAGTTGCAGAGTCCAAACTCAACATTCAAAATCTGTAGCATTCTCTACAGATTTACAATTAAAATACAAATAGGAAATCTAAATAATTCAATTTACAATAGCATCCAAAGGAATATATTGCTTAGCAATAAATTTAACTAAGGGAGAAAAAAATGTGTATACTAATAACACATAACATGGCTGAAAACAATTTAAAAAGACAAAAATAAACATAAAATCAACTCATGTTCATAGCTTGGAAGGCTTAATATTTTTAAGATGTCAGTACTCCCCACTGAGATCTACAGATTCAATGTAATTCATATAAAAATCTTATATCCATGATAGTTAAATCCATAAAGACATAGTGATTGTCAGATACTGAGGGGTAGTGAGGACAGGAGGAATGGGGCTCAAATGCTGAATGAGTATTGAGTTGTTTTGTGGGTGATGGCAATGTTCTAGAAGTAGATAGTGGCAAGGTTTGTACAACATTTTGAATGAACTAAATGGGACTGTTGTGAGATTTTATGTTACATGTATTTTGGCTCAAAAAGTGAATCATATGCATAAATGTAAAATGTAAAACTACAAATCTAAAATAAAATATCAGGAAATATAGGCGACCTTCTCTTTGATGATGAGTTTCTACACATAAAATCAGAAGCATTATTTGAGAAAGAAAAAAGTAATAATTTGACTTTATTATAATTAAATACTTCTACACTGTGAAAGACCACTTAAGAAAAAAAAAAAAAAAATCATGAGCCACAGACTGGGATGAAATATTTACAAAACACATATTTTAGACACATCCAAAATATAAAATTGTAACTGCCCAATGGGTTTACCTTGCCCGTGGCCTAGACAGAGCCTATTTATCAAGAGAGGGGAACTGTAATAGAGAAAGAGTAATCCACGCAGAGCCAGCTGTACAGGAGACCAGAGTTTTATTATTACTCAAATCAGTCTCATTTGAGAATCAGAGTTTTTAAGAATAATTTGGTGGGTGGGGGAAGGCCAGTGAGTTGAGAGTACTTAGTTGGGTTGAAGACGGAATCATAGGGAATTGAAGTTGTCCTCTTGTGCTGAGTCAGTTCCTGGGTAGTGGCCACAGGATCATATGAGCCAGTTTATCCATCTGGATGGTGCCAGCTGATCCATCAAGTTCAGGATCTGTAAAATATCTCAGGCACTGATCTTAGGAGCAGTTCAGGGAGGATCAGAATCTTGTAGCCTCCAGCTGCATGACTACTAAACCATAATTTTTTTTTTTTTTTTTTTTTTTTTTTGAGACGGAGTCTTGCTCTGTCGCCCAGGCTGGAGTGCAGTGGCCGGATCTCAGCTCACTGCAAGCTCCGCCTCCCGGGTTCCCGCCATTCTCCTGCCTCAGCCTCCTGAGTAGCTGGGACGACAGGCGCCCGCCTCGTCGCCCGGCTAGTTTTTTGTATTTTTAAGTAGAGACAGGGTTTCACCGTATTAGCCAGGATGGTCTCGATCTCCTGACCTCGTGATCCACCCGTCTCGGCCTCCCAAAGTGCTGGGATTACAGGCTTGAGCCACCGCACCCGGCCCTAAACCATAATTTCTAATCTTGTGGCTAATGTTAGCCCTACAAAGGCAACCTAGTCCCCAGGCAAGACGGAGGTCTGCTTTGGGAAAGGGGCTGTTACTGTCTTTGTTTGAAACTATAAACTAAGTTCTTCCCAAAGCTAAGTTCAGCCAAGCCCAGGAATGAACAAGGACAGGCTGGAGGTTAGAAACAGGATGGAGTTGGTTAGGTAAAATCTCTTTCACTCTCTGTTACGCTTTTGCAATGGTGGTTTCAAAATGAACTCCTAAAACTCAATAAGGAAATG